>NC_139353.1:32101354-32118854 GCF_055883805.1 Amblyomma maculatum
GATTAACAGATTCGTTGTTAAGTGCGCGGCAGATGTGATGTACGTGAACGAGAATCCGAAATTGAAACCGGAGATACGAACCGTTAACACTGTCTCGTCACGCACTTAAAGGCAGAGCTTATGTACCTTCCAAATATTTTTGCAGTCCTTCTAAAGACGTCTGCAACGCATGGACGCTGAAATACCCCTACATGTTTAAAACCGGAATTCCTCCTTTGTCCACTGCAGATAGCAGTTCTTCAAGTCCTTGCGTCAGATATGGACCCGAGTTTTTTTTCTCCTTGGGGCTTCTCCGCATTTGTTCTTCATGACTTCCGAGATATGGCTTCACCTTTCAACAGGAATGGATATACACTGATTCATTAGCGAAGGATTGTAGTCAGTCCTGTCACCGTCCTGTCAACATGTAACGCGTCGCAGATTTAGAGCTGTCTCATAACGTACCTTCCTTTTCATGGTTTCCCAGCTGTCGTAGAAGAAATCGTACGACGAGATGGCGCCGAACTCCGTGGGAAGAGCGTCCATCCTGCTCAGGGACGCGTTCGGATCGCACACCTGCATAGTGGAAACGAATTCAGTGTTTCGGTTAACAGAACTGCATTCCAATCGGTGAGCATATGTCTAAAAGCTTTATGCCCTTGCAGTGCTACATTTACCTATATTTTCTTGTCATTTTGAATAACGCATGCAGGTGGAGGGATGAGTGTTGCCCTGCATTTAGCTAAGAAACAAAAGGTTACTTCTATTGTAACTCTACGTGGCGGGATTTGCACTGTCTTGTTTGCCTCACCCTGGCTGAAGGCATTTTTGAAATTGAAAATAAAAAATTGAGGATCCCTCAGATGTCTCAAGAGGAGAATGACGAAAGCCTACACTTCCTGTCCTATCATTTGCCTCTCATCGTTTGCCTTTTATCGGAGTTCGTTGCAGTGCTACACATAATTATAATTGGTTTACTTAGGAAAGGAAAGGCGCAATATCTGTCACACACTCTCCGACAAGTGTGCGTTTGGACGGTACACCATCGCTCCTGTCACGTTGTGTTCTTTGGTGCGCGTTCAGTGTGGGATTGCAGATGGCAGGCACGCTAGAAAAGAAATCTCGCAGACAACTCTCGCGCAAGGGATTTCGTTACATGAGCCTATAAAGGTTTTCGCCTTAAACGATTTCAAAGCACTTAGTACTGCCTAACCCCCCCCCCCCCCCCCCCCCCCCCTCATATCTAAAGACGAAAGCACTTCACTTCCATGATTTGACAACGGCTCGCGCCGGAGTTGCGATGGCAAGTGATCATGCATGGCACCGCAGTTGCTCTGCCACAAACGAAGGACTTGAACCCAAACCTTCTTTGGGATTCGACCCCGTGACATTTTCTGGGACTCGAACCCACTACCTTTATTGGAATAGAAAACCCTTTGTCATGCTTGAACCCCCTTTGGGGGGGGGGGGGGGGGGGGGGAGGCGGACAGGCTCTGATGGGCACGCCCTGACGACACCACGGAAACAATAGATCTTCGTTATTGGAATACAGTTGGTTAAAAGACAAACGATGTGACCCTAATCTGCTACAGTTATCGCAAAAAAAATTGTCATAAAGGCTCATTATAGTAGGATATTCTTGAATTCAATTAAATTCAAATCCATAGTGGGGATGTTTAAAATAATTCTCTTTTGTTAACTACACGCTTGTTCAAATTCAAGCCAATTTTCTTAGGCACGAGGAGAGCGCTTTTCATTCCAGCTGTCTTTTCATTTTAGTGCAGCTGTCCCTTCATTTGGACCACAATGGAATATCAATTGCTCCTGCATTTTGTACACTTTCGATTTCGCCAATTAAACTTTTGGTGAGGTTACTCCACGATCGGTCTAACAAATGGCACATAACTAGGATTTTTCTTAAAGCAAGAGACAAACAATTTCAGGTTACATTGAATGAAATTTTGCTCCCTGGCAGGCTTTGCTATTATATCTGACCTCGAAATTATCAACATCTGATTACATGAGCTATCACTTTTTGTTTTCCAAACAAACGGTCTAAAAATATTTCAACTTATAACGGCGCACAAAAGCGGTTAAATATCCACATAATGTTCAGGACATATGCCTCCTTCGTAAATTGTGTTCTTTTTAAGAAAAAAAATACTTCAGCTCAACTGCCCATCAAAAGAATATTTTCGCAAATGGCTGCAAATCTATTAGCTTTGTATATAAACAAATTACGTTTGCCCTCCTTTGCTTCTATAAAATTTATCACATTGTGATTCTCAGTCGTATGATATCAAATTCGCTCCTCAGCTCTCTTCAGCGACCATTACCTATTCCGAATCCTCACTGTGCCATCGTTGTCTCATCTCGTAGACACACCACGCACCAGGAGTACGGCTTCTTGTGTCGCGTCGGTCTGCCCTTCTCACGAGTCTGTTGCTCAGCCTACAGCACTACCCACGACAGGTTTAAGAAGCTTTTCGACATTCAACAGCTCATAGCAGAAATTATTCGGATGCAATTTCAGTGGGGTTATTTCAATCGCTGTCGAATATATACTTCTACGTGCGATATGTTTTTAGGCTTTTACAGCGCGCCAAAATTCGACGAGGAATCAGCAATCCCCTCGTGCAGGATTCCATAAACATTTAGTTCGATCTTCTTACTCAAAATGTACAAGGCCACATATTGCCGACAAATGACCACAACATCCATAAGAGCCGTAAGTAGCCATTTTTCTTTGGGAGGAGGGTTCAATTTCCTTTCATCTACTTGGAGCCAATCATTATACTGGCTTCCTAGCGAATGTTTTCTTCGCGTAGCTGTTTCTTGTCTTCATCAGTTTTTTATTTCTTTACCAAAGTGTCGTCTCTTATCTCCTTTGCAACTGCAGTATAGTACCCTGTGGCACTTTTCCACTTGCCTGTTCGTATCCGACGAGTGCGAACTGAGTGCAAGGTGCGTAAGGCGTGAGGTCCCTGGGCGTCCCAATATCTTTGAGCCGGTACAACATTACGCCCATCTCGAAAGAAAGCCCCACGTACAAATCCTGGTGGTGGTAGGGCTGCCAGGCCATCAGCAATTCGGCATGCTTGTCCTGCGGATATGGTGAGAGAGCAATCATTGAGGCAGGCGCAGAAACTGAAATGTCGATTAAAGGGCGTGTCATTCAGACATGAGATAAAGAGGCAATCAAGAGATGATATATTTATCAAGCCATCTAATATGCTGGAACAAGGTGTCGTCCTAGTCAGGTAATCCAACATCTAGAGAGGAGCCTCACATATTGACTGCAATTTTCGTTTAAAAAAAAATGTACCGAGTTAGGTGTATCACCTTATTAAAGCAGTACACGCAATAAGTGTAGTGGTAAGTCTGGTACCGCAATATATTTGCACCACTTTAAATCTGACAGAGAGAATTATACACTGAGATGACCTTTATCAATAAATAGTATGAAACAAACATGCATGACATCCTATTGCGATGATAAAATTACTCGCGACGCAATTATTATTCCGCTGATGATCCGCTGACGCCAATAAAAGCGCCGCCGTCTATTTCCTGCATCTTACTTTGAATAGAGCTTGTAGCAGTAGACCGGAAACGTGATACTGACGTCAGATGCATGTTGTTTCCCGGGTAACACAATAATCTTCCAACAAGGTGCCTAAAGTCGCGGGGGGAAGCCCGTCGCTTGCTAGGAGCATCCCGAAAAGGAAAACGCCAAGCACGACGAATGGATAGGGACAACAAAGTTCGTTGTCATTTTTTACAATTAAATTGCTTTATTTAAGAGCGGAATGAAGCACAACACTTTACACGGTTCTCTCTTCGCAACTGAACACAACATTTACACATCCGATGATTGTGCAAAGCCTGCGCAGCCTTAATTCTCTGCTTCACTAGAAGTCCCCGCGCGGCATTTTGAGAAAAAAAAATTTTCATTTGAATTTATAGTTGAATTACGTCAATTAAGGCTTTCAGCTTTTTCTGCGTGGTTATAGATTGATCCATAGCAAAATGCCATTGACTGCACTCACGAAGCCCGGAAAGGAGGCATTCACGGTGTTCCACACTGTGGGTGGGGCAGCGAAGCAATGCTTCTCCGTTTCCATTGTGGAGACACTGCTCCGTGTGATGAGGATGTCCACGTCGAAGCTGCAAGGGTTTATAACATCAAGACGCATTGCCTCTACGGACTAGGCTGCAGCCCTGTAGTCAACGGCAGGCATCGCAGCAGCCGCTTCATTCAGCGTGAAGGTGCACGTTGAATCCAAATGCTAAATGTTGTTACTGTGTTAGCAGTGTAATCATGGTATGCGTGTGTGCGTGTGTGAACATCAGTGTGTGCATGCTTCTGTGGCCTCAAGCCTGAAGTAAAAGGAATCGAAATGCACTCCCAAAGTTGAATCACATGCAATATAATTTTGTCTATGCAAATTTTTGATCTAGAAATCTGCACGACTGGACAGTGATCAAAAACGGAAAGTGAAAAAGAACATCGTATTTCTATCATTGCTGTCACGCTAACAGTCAGCAATCTGTGTTTTTCCTGTCTGTGAAGAAACATTCAACACATTTATCCCTCAAATTTGTGTTTGTTGGAAGGATGCGATATAAGGTGCACTTGGTTGACTTTTGTTGCTAGGTGGTTAAATAAGGCACAATACATATCAATAAATAATGTAAGTCAAAATATTGGACCAAACCTACCGGAAGAATAACACGAAAACGCTAATTAAGAATGCATCACACAAGCGTCACTAAAATAAACCAAAAGGAAAGAAAAATGTGCAGAAATTTGTAAATTCTACGTATGCTGGATCACGATATAAAACAGCGCACTTTCTAAAGCCACAGAAAACTGCCTTTGTAGCATTCATCTTGTGCAGAAATACCCACTGGCAAGCAAATTTAGTTTACAGTAGCTTTTCAGATATTATTTTGCTAAAGTGCTCTCGAATGCATGATAGCAGGGCTTCAAAAGCAGCTCCGGGTGACGAAGTTATTACAGGCTTCGGTGTCGTTCTTTAGAACTTCTACCAAAGGACGACCACGAGACATTTTATTCCGACGCAAACTAGTTCAAGGTTTCTGATTGCATGACCACGGTTTTGAATGTTTCTGCTGGCAACGTTGCTTTTCCCAAGTACCAAACTTTCCTCGTCCGCTTCACTGTGATTAAGGACAGCAGTTTCCAGTTGCTGCTTCACCTATTCGATGTGAACACAAGAACATTTTGCGTTTTAGCTCAGTCGAAAGAAGCATCGCCATTGGCTACAGACACATCTCGGGTTTCTGTCTGCTGCAGTCGCAGTGTTTAAAAAAACAAGTACCGAACGAAGCAAAACTTTACTTGTCTTACTTCATCAACAGCTTGCATCATGCTTTATCTAGCTGAAGGAATATAACAATGAACACAGTAGATTAAAACGGCTTTTAAATCACGTCATTTGCACCCGATAAGGCCGGATGGGGAAGCACTGTCGGTAGAGCTGAATTTTAAAAACATCCTGGCAATATGTAGCAGCAGGAATTATTCCATCAGAGGTGAAAGTCATAGGTACCGTCCATTCCTACTCTTACCTGGCCAGCACCTTGAACTGTGCCTCGTAGGTGGCCCACGCGTTAGGCTCCTCGTAGGTCCACAAGCCTGCAGCCACGATGATGTGTCTGGATCTGTCGCCCCCTTGAAGTTGTCGTAGCCTCTGCGTGCAGCGGTGAGGTATAGTTTAGCTGTCAACGCTGATATATTTAAGATTTTCTTAAGCATGATTAAAGCCGCACTGACTCGCGTCTATCTATAACGCTTCTATGTATGCTGAACATTTGTCAATTTCAGCTTATGGTATAATCTGGACACAATGAGAGAACCTAATTTACTGTAGCAATCAGCTATGACCATCAAGAAATAAACCATATCACACATTTTCTAATGATACTAAAGAGGCTTCGGCAATGAGCAGGCCCTTTTATTTGAACCCGGTTAGTTTTCAACCAATAGATGCGTTGCCAGTGGTGTCAGCCAAGTTTCAGTCTGTATCTTGTCACTCTCCTCAAAACGCCCCGCGGAAAGGAAGGGGGGGGGGGGGGGGGGGGGGGCTCACATGAAAGCAAAAATCGCCAAGGATGCACCAGTAAGTGAGACGGATGAAAGCAGATGCTGCTTGGATTCTTTTATATGAATGTCGAACTAAATGGAACACAGTATCCCCGCTGTCCAGATGTATAGCGTCACATTGTGCAGCAGCTATGCTTCAGGGGTTTTTGAGCGCAGCTCTTTGGCGCCCCTTCCTGCGTTTCGCGTCGTCGTCGGCGTCGGCCTCGTAACCATCTCTGCCTTCCCCCCCCCCCCCCCCCCAGCTCAGTCCTCCTCGTCCTCCGTGGCGGCGACCGCGCCTGTTCTCCGATTGCTGCGCTTACGAACCCACAATACCACCTCATCGGCCTTTCAACACTGCATACATACATTCTTCACTCTTGGAGAACAATCCTCCGTTCGCGACACGGACTGGCTGGCAGACGCCAACTGATGGCGAGCAAAGCTTTTGCCAACTCAAAAACGTTTAGGAGAGCCAACGAACCCACACTCCAAATGGCGATGGCAAACTTGGACTTAATAGATACATGCGAGCAGCTGCAGTGGTTTTGATTTCGGAAAGTTCAAGGGGTTCAATTAAACTGAGGTACGTTTCTTTGAAAGGTTTCTACTTTGTTATCTGCCTGATAACGATATAAGATAATATCAGATAAGAAAACTTCTCGATCTCGAAAGATTGCACATCGGCATAAAAATACATGTCTTGTTTACTACGTCCTAAGCGTTGTCAGAGAAGAGCCTTGTGGCCGTACAGCATAGGCCTTATTCTTACGGCTCATTCATCAGTGAGCCCGGAGAAGATGAGTGAGGTAGCTTCAACAGATATAGCGCCAAACCCTAAAGGTGCGAAATATAGCTTCCAGACGTTGAAGGCGCAACGAGAATCAAAAGGCCGTTTCGGTAGTGAGCCATCTACCCTGCTACGTGCTTCACTAACGCAAAAATGCCTGTTGAAATGTCGAAATAAGAGTTGTAATTTAATCGAGTTGGAAGTTCACACACGTTTTTCATACATTATCAGCGAGAGAAATACAATGCTTATACAAGGAATACATATATTATCCTCTTTTTTTTGTTCTTTTTTGCATCTAGCCCATTCCAATAAACCTTGTTAGGTAAACATGTCAGCTTCTAGGCAAATAAATGCCAAGACGATTTCGACTACCCCATTAGAGGTTGACTTCTACATTTCACCCATCCCCCCTTCCCTATCGCTTGCTACATTAGTGGTGACGCAAGACATCCTCTGCACTGCTATAAGGTACATCCAGTGGCTGGGAAGTGCTCAGGGCTTTAGATTCAGTTCTATTGTGCGGGCTAATATTCAATTTGGCCATTTCCAAAAGCGTTGTTAATGGGCAGATACTGCAGCACTTCGAGTAAGGATGCGTATTTCTTTAACGCACCGTGATCATTTCCCCAGCAGCTGCCACCAAAACGTGAAGGTAAGCCGCCCGCGTCACGATGTTCAGGATACCGTAGTGCTTGATGTTTTTCGTGGACAGCTCCTGCAGCTCCTTCCTCACGTATGGGATGTCCAGGGACGCGGCAGCAGTAGATTGCCTTCCATGGGGAGGAAAAATTATTATATCTTGTAGCTGCCAGTATCAGGAAATATATCATGTTTTCTTTGACCCGCTTGCATGAACTATGTACGTTGTCCATTAGCATATCTAGGCTACGTAGAAATCACATTAAATCATCCAGTGCCCACCTTTAAGGAAGGTACATGAAAGTTCATATTGAGTGTTTTGTTCATTAAGCCGCTTCAGTGCAGAGCTTTCGTTGTATATAGCCATCATGTTCCCATTTTAAAGCGGTTCCGGCATAACTTATCGACTAATTTAGTGAAACACTGTAAAGGGTAACAAAGAAACCGAGGTCATGCATACACAATTCTGCCGTGTTAGCTGAGTTTACAAGTCAAGCCATTTTCATTAACTGTATAAAAATAACGACCCTTTATTTTGCCCTTTGGAGAGGTGTATTCGTTTGTAACTGTAGTGCGTTAACTTGCCTCTCAAATTAGCGCCGTAACAGTCATGAGCAAAGAACGCTAGCGAAAATAAACGTTGGAGGAAAACGCACCCACTGGACAACATTAATGGCTCCCGCCTTGGCCTCCCCTTTTGAATCCCGATAGCGTTTATTTGCTTTGATGCTCACGTAAACACTAATGTCTCATCTTTACCTCTATTTTCTACCACATAACCCTTACCATAACGTCGGGCGCTACCTTATTATGCGGAAGACCTTCCGATATTATTATGAAGCTCCGAAGAGCCTGCTGTAACCATACGTCATAGAAAGCACATGAGCAGCAAAGTAGTGGGCCCGAATCGGGATTCAAGGGTCGCAGGTGCCATTCGGATCTCCTGCGAGCTCGTGCCTTCCTGCCACAGAGTGCTTCCTGCAAGCACTCACAAGTTACGTGGCGTTGCGAAATTACAGAACTCGTGGACCAATCGCTGTCCGGCCATGTAACGTGGATTTTAAAGCGCAGCTCTTTGGCGCCCGTTCCTGGGTTTCGCGTCGTCGTCATCGTCGTCGTCAGCGTCGACCTCGTAACCAGCTCCGCCCCCTTTCCTCCCTCCAGTTCGAGCCGGCGCTTCGGCAACCGGAGCCTCGCAGAAAGAGGGGAGGAGGTCCCTCCTCATCCTGCGTGGCTGCTAGCGGGCTCTCGGGTTGCCGAAACGCCGGCCCGCTGTCAGCGGATCCCGGTGCGTGCATCCCGTTCTCACTCGCTAGCGGCGTCAGCGTCATCAGTTAGTCGCTGCTATCTGTTCGTCGCACAACGTTCCTATGGGCCCACGCGCTGCTTCCTGCAACCTTCCGATAAATCAATTGCTCTCTTCTTTTCTCCGACCACAAAGCTTCTTTCATGACAGCCAAGAACTGTTAGTTTAGTGTTTCTTGATGGAATACGTGTGAAAAATTAAAAAAAAGGTGTCTGCAATTGTGCATACGTGTCTTGCTCGAAATATTTGCCTCAGTCTATCGAAAAAGTAAATAGCTGATAAGCTGCGCTCAAATTTCGCATTAGGAAATAACGTAATCGTGGGCAATTTTTCCCTTTTTTTTTTTATTGCCCACAAGTTGAGGGTAGTTTCTTTTCGCTAAACGGGAACCTTAACGGTGCCGCGTTAAAAAATCGGCAGGTGCAAATCAACCGCTCCTTTTCGACTGCTTCCAAAACAGTTGTATCGCATTAAGGCTACCGACCTTTAAACATGGTTCCCGAGTGTGAACATATTAAAAATTAATCATTACAGGAAGTAGCACCATCACTGACCGCACATCGAAGGACACGCCACCGGGGTAGTCGGTGAAATCTTCAGCCTGCAGAGCGTGCACGAAGTCCTTCCAACCATTGCCGCCTTGCCAATCCCGAAGTTTCCCGTCAGAGACGAGAACGTGCGTGTACAAAACGTAGCTGCAGAGGCCTGGTGTAGGGTACGTTATGAACGCCGTGCCCTTGCTGCCAAGGGTGCACACCAGGGGCATCCGAGTCGCTGCACGTGTGCGGTCAGATGCGGATCTAATGAAATCATTGCAGTGGCATAACTTACACAGTGACTTTCACTCATTTAAACAATACTGCAGTTGGGGGCAATTGCACGGCTGCGCAAGGCGAAATTGAAATCCCGGTCAAAAACGCCAAATGCTGTTCTTGTAAACAAAATGTTGACAAAAGCGTCGTTGAGGCCATATGCACCGCAAGTATGGTCATGTGCCATATGCGGAATACTCAGCGTTCAGCAGCAACGCGGATATCATATTGTTGCAAAGAAGAAAATCGGCAGTGACGCGAGAGGAGCCCTTGCGCTAGGCCTGCCATTAAATCATCGTTAATCCTGTCGCCATGTTGTGCGTCTTCTTGATTGCCACCACGTAGCAATATGTTTAATCCGCAACCAATCTTGGGGTACTCGTATAAGCTAGGCATTATATATGGGTACAAAAAAAAAACAAATAAAAAAAAACATGACACATAAAACGATGTCTGTTTATTGGTTCGAAGAGGAAAACAGGAAAGACCGGCACACAGAAGAGTCAAAAAGGCAAGATAAAAGATCACATCAGGCATTTGCGGTCTCTGCAGCCCCAAAACACGAGTTTTTTTAATGTTTCTAGGTCCTGGTACAGTAAACAAGCTGTAAAAGCGATCCTTTCAGGTAAAATACAACTATATGAAACAGGTTATTTATATAGCGCTGGTGCATTGCATCTGATTGATACTCGTAAAGAAAGCGCGAACTAAACTTTGCTTAAACATGAATATTCTTGTTAAATCTCGACTCATAAAGCTAAATCTTTAGGCAAATTACCTTCTTTGGCTTGCCTCATGAAGGCTATCCACCCTTCCCTTGCCAATAACTATTTTTTGCTCAGCATTAGTTGCTCAATAAAAATTACGTGTAATTACCGATTCGGTATGTAAGCAAGTGGTATAACGAGCATCAGTTTCATTTTGTGCGTTCATTTTCAAACATTTTGTTTTTCGAGCAAGAAGGTGACGTTCTTTCCTGTGGGAAAGTCAGTGGCGCACTTGGTCCCGTATACCGGGGCTTCCGATTTCCAAGGACCGGCCGCGACTCGGACGCTGAATGGCAAGGACGGCCCCGGCGTTGATTAAATGGGAGGCACTTGCGCGTGTCCGTCCCTTCTCTGTGTGTTTGTGTGTTCTATGAGCTTACTTATGTGATTATTTTTAACTCAAAAGCGTCTACTTTGACACGAGGTGCAGAACATTATTGTGTGGCTCAGAGCTAATGCGTGAAGTTGGTGTTGCTAATGTTCCCACATCTCTCTGATTTAATTATCTGTACCAAAGACTGAACATCTGCCTAGGCATAAATCCACGTTCCAAAGGATAAGCCCCGGCACCATTATTGCTTTATAAATACCGACCAGTACTTCATATCCCCATAACGCTGCGTGCTTCATTATGGCGTCATCTCTTCATATTCGCCTTGGTAGTCTCTTCATATGTTTCAATATATACCAGTCCTCCGTTTATCCCCACTCCGAGGTATTTATATTCTGCCACTCTTGATACTTCATTTCCCTTTTATTGTAAGCACGTGATCAGTGCAATTGTTGAATACAATCAGACCCGTCTCTTTCGTCTCCAGGGGTATTAACAAGTGCCTGTAAATCTTCCCGGCTATCAGGTAAAATACGTCTCCCGAGTATTTATTTATTTATTCATACTGCTAGCTTCTTTTAGGGGCTGTTATAGGAACGTACAGATTAAGCCTGGGAGCCGCTGCTCTACATCTCTTCCTCCTAGTTCGTACGAAAGATAAAAAACAAACTTACTTTTTTTTGATGCCACCTTTTCTTATTTATCAGATATATTATGAAGAGCGGCTGAAAAGGGCCGAAAATGCCTTTCAATCCTTTTTTCTTCTTAGTCTCTCCCAATAGACTTCTACTTGATAATCTCGGTATATTTCTTTTAG
Source organism: Amblyomma maculatum (assembly GCF_055883805.1). Taxonomy (NCBI): domain Eukaryota; kingdom Metazoa; phylum Arthropoda; class Arachnida; order Ixodida; family Ixodidae; genus Amblyomma; species Amblyomma maculatum. The sequence continues at coordinate 32,112,908 of NC_139353.1, forward strand.
GTATTAAATTATCTTTTCTCTGATAGCTTCACTTTTCAGTATGTACCACAGAACCTCCCTTTGTACGCTGACGTAAGCACCACTTACCTCAGGAAGGCTCAGTGCAGAGGCTTGTTTTCAGGCCTGGCTACCTCTATGTATTGGGTTAACACAAATATACTATATATTGCTCAGATGCTTACGCATTCTGAGACCGTCCTGCAGTTCTCTTAGTACATTATTCATTTCTATGCATGCTTGCATTTTTCATTTCACTGCCTGCATTTCCAGCCTGTAGGTAACGGATGTTATCATAGTCGCTCTAACAAATTTTTTGTTCGTCTTATCTCGGTTCCCTTTAAGGTTAAATTTATCCTATTTTGCCGCGAACTATCCCGAATTTGTTGATATGATAGTTTCCAATGCTTTTAACAACGTGTTCTTGCTTCTTGGTACAAGTGCACTAATTATCGTGATTACAATTTCGTCCGTCCCAACGACTATGGATCTAAAACTCTTTATCTACGCCTTCCTCCAGTTTTAGTTCTAAACACCTTTCCGTTATGCTTTCCGCAGATATTTCCCGAATCGAGTAAATCACTCTGTCATCGCCCCTGTTGACCTCGCCCATAGCTTTCATAATGTGTTTTATGTCACCGTCTTCTTTTTGACATTTTGCCTCGCTGTCTTGAATCTATCCTTGATATCCGATTCTTTTTACCCTCAAAGATTATATAACTCCAGAACTTCCTCGGCCACCTTTTAGCAGCGTCGCGTACTTAAAACACAAATAGCTCGGTGTCCAGCTTTATTTTACCCCGCCCGAGGATCTATAGTTCCAGTTTATTTTGCCGATACGATTCCTAATTTTCGCCCACCTTCTCTTTAGAAATCTGCGCCTTCCCTGCTTCTCTGTGTTCTGACCAAACCACCAGCCTTATTTCGATGGCCTGTTTACTTTCCTTATTACACCGTATCAGAGGCTTCCTTTTTCCATCCCAGCCACTTACTACCTTTGCTAAGCGAATTTTTGTACGGATGAGTCGTGCAAACTTATTTTAGCCCCCCTTCTCTGTGTGGTGTTCCTCTATTGTTTCCTCAATACCAACTCCTATTAGCGTTTCTACTGGACACAAGCGCGTCTCTTGGCGGGAGAACGCTCACTCGTTGTCGCAGTAGTGCCGGCGATGGTCGATTTCATGCTCTTCGGCCGCGTGAACCGCGTCTTCAGCGTCACGGAGGCTGGGAGGGTCGGCCTCTCGTCGGCCGGAAAACCGGGAGTCTTTGTCGTGCTCCCGATGCTAGATGACGGACTGCTTGCCGTCGGCTTTTCCGTCGGCTTTGCCGTCGGCGCAGCTGTCGTCGAAGCCGGTGAAGAGGCGAACGTTCGCTGTGTTGAGATAGACGAAGTGGAGTGCTGGAAAAATTGAAAAGGGCACTGAAATTTAGGACTCTGACGATAACAAGACGCAAAAATAGAACACACGAAACCACCCAATGCTAATACTCGGCGTTGTATAAACATTCTCGCCTGATGCTGCATCTAAATTGCGCGTGGGTAGAATTCAAGAGTGAAAGTAATACATTAGTTCTATGAGTGAGGTGGGAACATGAGTGTTTAATGAGGAGGTTTCAGTAATGAACTTTACCCATTGTTGTTTTTCCCAGGCTTGGTGATTATGAAATAAATCTGGAAAATGTGTCTGAAGGCTTTGGGACATTGTAAAGTCGCACAAACGATACTGAATGGATTACGCTAATATAGTCGTTCTGATTACACCGTATCTCATTTCGTCACTAACAAACGTGATGCATATGGCCATTTCTAGTGAATTACATGACTAAAGCACGAGCATTAAATTAGGGACGCCATACATAGCAAATCCAGCGCCTTCCTCTATGGTTCCCCCGCCAATGATCGTACAAAAGAGGTCGCGGGGGTAAATTTTAAAATTTACTTGGTTAGATGTTTGAGCTAGGTAGTTCTTGTCCTTTTGGAATTTAATAGCCAAGGATAGGTGAGTGGTCTCCAAACTCTTTTTTCGAGCAAGCAATGAACGGTAAACACTATGCCCGCATGCCACTGCCTCCTCATTACGCCTGCTGCTGTCTTGTATTCCAAGCACCCGCAACGGGTGGTACTTTAAATGCACTCAAGGTAACGTTGGAATATAGCCAGCAGTATGAATTATGAAGCCCTCACAAAATATGGTTAGTCTGAGGGCGTCATAATTAGTGGCTAATCATTCATTCCAACCTATATATTCATTATGGAGTAATGATTATGCTTTGGTGCATTTAAAGTTTGAGCAAAGCAGGCAATCCCGAACGCCTCTCCCAGCTGGTATTTAAGTCTTTTCATCTCAACGACGTACACGACACCGACAAGCCCAAAGAGTACAACAGAAATATATAAACAGGCGTATTGGAATATGCCTTCGCATTTTGCAACCGTATGGCGAGGAACAGTAGTAGTGGTTATTTCTGTACCGTATCTGGAAGTGTGGCTGTAGGGGTCGTTTCAGGCACAGGTCTCGAACGACACGGAGGTTCCTCCTCCTCCTCGTCGCACCAGGGCAGCGTTGTCGTGTTCTCCACTTTGGGCGTCGTCTGCATCGGCACGTCTCCAAACTCGCTGATGTTGGCGCAGCCCTTGGCCAGCTTGTTGCCAGCCACCAGCCTCCCCGACAGGGCCGGACCTGTGCATGCATGGCCACAGATCTCAGATACCGTGCTAGCGCTTCCCTAAAAACCTATACAGATGGTGATCCTCAATTAGTTTAAACAACGCTGGAGATAGAGGAACACTGCGTGTCTGTCCCGAAGTTAGAGGAGTTGTGATGTATGCTCTGCTGCTCGAAGACCCTTTGCATGTAGTGCAGGTGCTGCCTCTAACCTCCCACCCCTTCGCCTTGCAGAGGGGAAGTCATCTCCCGCCCAGCTACGTTTCCGCTAATTGAGACTCGGCACTTGCGACGGTGATATAGTGAATGGAATTTCCTCAAATGGGCCCGTGGGTATTTTTTTTGTTTGTTTGTTTGTTTTAGCAAAGCAAGAGAAAATAGATGTTAGATATCAATTCGTTATTCGCGATGATGAAGATGCGACAGTTGTAGTGACGTACTTATCTGTGCGTGCACACTGACTGCGAGAGCACACTGGACCTCAGAACAAGTATGTGGATCAGTTAATGTCTACATTGCTATCGTAGAAGCGGAAGTAGACAAGGGCCGTATACTCCTCCAATTATCTCCTAGTAAAACCTTCTAGTGAAGCCTTCTGAAGAGAACCGTCTAGTTCACGGTAAATGGGCTGAAGTGTGCCCCGGATGTGTATTCTATACTTTTCTTTAAGTTTGTAACTCGTCCCCCTCCCCCCTTATTTGTAATGCAGGACAGCCATGTTGATATCAGATAAATAATAATAATAAATAATAAATAATAAGTAAATGCTGCTAAGAACTTCCGTGCAAACGCTTTAAATGCCCTTCGTAGTGTCCTTGGAAATGTTTGGTTGCGCAAACACTGCGCTACATGTACTACACGTCCAGAGAGCTGAATAGTACCCTTCTGACTAAGCACTAGGATAGACTCCCAAACACGCTCTTGGTACCTTGTTTCAGAAGCGAGCTTTTCAACAGCTGCTTTTCAAGAGTTATCTCTGCTACTGTTCGGAGTTCGGAGTACACATAACATTCTGTAGTTTAACAAAACTTATACAGCAATTCAATATACCTGAACACAAACATTCTACGAGATGCAGCGCTAGGCATCACCTCAACACATGTAAGCACACGAAGTCGTAACGTTAACTCTATAGCCACAACAGAGCTCTCGGCTCTTACAGGTGAAACCATTTGGAGTGAGAGACACATATGTCTAGTTAGGCCTAGGTTTAGCAGTACTGTAAAACTAAGACAGAGCGAATTATTCCCGTCATGAACACTGTCATAGGGGAGCTGATAAGTAGAGAAAGCGTGATGCCCTGTTTATTGCAATTCATCATACTCCCAAACGCAATCGTACCGATGAAATCGCTTGGAAGATATCAACTATTCTTTTAAATTCGCCGTTATATTGACAACGTCTTTTTGACAAACGAAAGCTCCACGTATACTCAAATCAAAAAATAAGGAAACAATTCGAACATGCGGCACGCTTTGTCCGTGCAAAGTGATTTACATACTCTATTTCCTTTATGTTCCGCGTGAAGTCTCACTATCTTAAAATACAATATCCCTTTGCGTATTTCCGCGCATGATTTTATAGAACTTCCACTGGAATGGCTTACAAGTAGGGGACGGCGTTAGCCTCCAGATAACTTTCCCCGTCACAGCGCATCCAATGCATAGGGGAAGAACTGGTTGCAATTGGCCGAGTAATTTACTTAAGCCAATGCTAGGGCATCTTTGATGGCCCCACCATCCCCGTCTCCGGAGAGCCAACATACCATACTCACTCAAGCCCCATTAACTATGTATATAATTATGCACACTGAAGATTAGATATTTCATACATTTTTTTCTTGCTCCGTGCGCCGCCTAGTTCGCCCACCTTTTTGCTCGCTTGTCAAGAGTACAATGGCGACTAAGAGGAGCACAGCAATAACGTGAACGGAAGCCAGCATCTTGAAGGTGCTCAATGGTCCCCTGGTTTCCCTGAAGGAAAAGAGGTGAAATGTTACAGTGAGATTAGGACTGTCACTATTTCGACTGCTGCGCAAGTAAGAGCCGCTTCATCCTTACAGTGAATCCGCTGGTTCTGAAAAGACACCCAAAATACAAAGTGTTATTTTTCACGAAATGGAGAGCAAATTCGCGAAATTTACGAAACATACAACAATAGAGCTTTTTAAGCATGCATATACGCCTGTTGTTTATTTTTGGCTGGCGAATTCAATCATGACGATGCGGCGAGCATCAAATGTTAACATAATGGGAAACAAGGTCTGCGAGCACAATAACTGCACACTGTGTTGGCATCATGTCTTACAATATGCAAATATGCTAGCTAGTTCCCACTGCAGTCTCGAGAGATGCACAAGGCCTTCAATGCATCGTCAGAAACACATGCCATTTTGTTCCTTTTTATTTCATGGAAAGACAAATTGCAGGAAGTGGGCTGGAGAACCCGGCGTTAAGTCGCCGGCTTCAAAAAAGCAGTAGTATGCCTCCACACACTAGGATACAATCATAAATGAACTTCCATTATTTTTTGTCTACCTTGTTTGTTGCTGGTTGGTTGTTTTGGTTTATATGTCTTAACGTCCGGTTTGAGACCCCGTAACGAAGTACTCCGGAAATGGTAATCACCTGGGGTTCTTTTACGCACAGTACGCGGGCGCTTCTCTTTTTCTTCCCATTTATATCAGTTTCATTTTCTGTAGACCTTCAATTCTACTAGGCATTATTCTGCTATAGAAAACTTAGATCTATATCAGTATACAATTTGTTTCTATTAGGATCTGCCGACGGAAATATAAAATGTACTGCAATTTATGCATTAACACGAAAATGTGATTAAAAGCTACCGTAATTGCCTTTGAACACGAATCTAGATAATTCTCTCAAGCAGAAATAAAATACAACGCAAGTTACATCAAAAATACTACTATAATTGATTTCATTTAGGGAATGTTTGATTGTGAACTGGAGTTTGTAATACCCCGAAACTATACAACGATTATGGGCAATGCGAAACTCAAAGACCACTTGGAATTCTTTGACCTACACCATCGTCGCTCAGCTCATGGCCATTTTCGTATAGCGGAGCCACTGAAATATGACTTCCGCGTACGAGATCAGATCCACAACCTTTAAACCAGCAGCACAAAAGCAAAAAATGGAGCCAATCCGAAGGCTTCGCTTTTTTTATTTTTTTTTTTTTTTAAGTTCATAATCGAAGAAAATGTGTTGTTCAGCTTTGAGACTTACCGATGTAATCAACCTTCTCTGCAAGGAAAGATCAGC
>NC_139353.1:32123854-32258854 GCF_055883805.1 Amblyomma maculatum
GCATCAACTTCCGAATGAATACCATTACATTCGAGTATAATATGGTCAGTTGTTTCACTCGAGTTACCACATACAGCCCATGCGTCATCTTCATCGTTAAATTTCTTTTTGTAGCTGCGTGTTCTAAGGCACCCTGATCTAGCTTCAAAAAGTAGGGCACTGCCTCTTGAATTATCAAAGAAAGCTTCCTTCCTGATCTTCATTTTCCATTTTCGGTATAATTCCACACACTGTTTCTTTTCCATTACGGTCTAGACTAGGAGCGTCACCTGGCGACAAACAGCGGAAATGTGGAAACGAATATGAGCGCATTTAAAGCACACAGTTCCTGTCGTTTCTGTGGCGCCATTGATTAATACTACTTATCTCAGCACTGAAATTATCTCCACAACAGCATGCCCTATACATGATATTGGTGTGCAATGGTTTTTCTAACATTATCACGCTTAAAACGAGCTTTCAAAAGAATACATCAACATTGCTTGATATGTTCATTACTAACATTGACAATCCAGATCTAATGTCTGGAGTAATTTTCGCACCTGTTAGTGACCACCTGCCTATATTTCTTATCACCAGTCAACACACTTCAATGACACGCAGTGAAGCACAGAAATAGAGAACTTTCAGAGACTAAATAGCTTTACCTTGATGGCATTTAGAGTTGAACTGCTGCAAACGCATTGGTCAGATGTTTTGCATGCCGCCACGGCCGAAATGGATATTTAACTTTCAACCAGAATCAGTTTTTAGAGAAGCCATTACACCTGTTCATTTTTATTTAGCAACACTTTCTTGGCAACATAATCAGGACCTATTTGAAAGCTTGATTTCTGTCATGTCTTCTAATAATTCTAAGCCATAATTACTGAAAATTTAGATATATTTATTGGTCAGATGTTTGTCATGCCGAAACGGCCGAAATAGCATATGGAGTATTTCTGAAGAAATTTATTATTGCGTATGATAAACACTTTCCTTTTAAGACAATAAAGCATCCACGTAAAGGGAGGAAGCCATGGATTGCCACTAAATGCCACAAATAAATGCGCATTAAAAATAAAATGTACGTAATGTTTATAAACAGCAAAAATGATGAAACGCTACGGGAGTTTCAAGTACAAAGGAATAGGCTGATTGCACTATTATGGTATGAAAAAAAAAAAGGCAATACTTCCATAACCTTTTAAACAATAACGTAATGAAATGAAGTACAGAGCTTGCGTGGAAACGATCAATTTCGCGCTTAGAGCGCAAGTGCAAAGAGAATACAGGTATTGATAGCATTATAGTAGAAGGCACAGCTATAGACTCTATCGTGTTAACATTAATTTTTAACGTCGCTTTCATTGACGGAAGTTTTCCTAAAAGAATACACGTGTCGAAGTGGCTGTAATACACAAAGAGGGTGACAAAAATATGTTTTCCAATTTTCGGCGAATATCCACACTTCCCGTATTTTCAAAAGGTTTCCAAAAACTAATACATACACGCATGACCTCATTTATCAGTAAGCACCATATAAGTACTAGCGCGCAGTTGGAATTTATGAAAGGGCTTTCTATAGAACATGCACTTTTGTTACAGAAAGAAGAAATATTTGAGTCTTTTGAGATGAGCAGTTCACACTGGACGTGTTTGTCGACTATTCAAAAGCATTTGAGCGAATTAATCACAGTATCTTTCTAAAACATGAGATCATTATGGATTTCTAGGAGTGTTTCATGAATCGTTACAATCTCACCTTCTACACCGCAAGCAGCAAGTATGCATTAACACTCCTTTTTCACATTTCAATACCTTAACAGCAGGAGTGCCTCAAGGAAGCATTCTGGCGCCCCTACTCTTCTTCCATTATGGGAATGATATGGTTAACATAGATAATGCCATTAAGTTTATTATTTACGCGGATGACACAGAATTGCTTTTCATGGGGAGAAATCCTGTGACGTTGTTAAAGATGCCAATCTTGTGTTAGCAAGGCTTTCTTTATGGAGCACTGCAAATGCTCTTGCCATTAATACAACTAAAACAAAGCTGTAATGCTACGCCAGAAAAACCGCAGACTAGACAATAATTTACACCTGAGATACGAAACATCACAAATTGAAATTGTCTCTCAAATTAATTGTCTTGGCGTACTCTTTAAAGAACATATGACCTGGAACACGCATATTGATTTAGTCGCAGCCGGATTGTCGGTCGCGCGTCTGTGGCGTATTCAGCAAATTAGTTTTATTTACCAAGAAGAATTAAACTCATACAACAGTCTGTTCATGTCCCACATAAAATATTGCCACTTGGTGTAGGCAACCACTACTTTCAACAATATTAACAAACTTCATAAGATTAAAAAGAAAGCAAACCGTGCAATCACTAACTCTCCACAGCTTGTGTCATAGTGTCATAATCATTTGTTTAGTGCCGTTTTCCATCTCGAAAAGAGAATAAGGGTATGTAGCACTCACATGTTGCAAGAGTGGGAAGTTCCGCGTACTCGCACTATGGAAACCAAATGTTATGTTTTCTTGTTCCCAGATATTTGAATAGCACTGTGCAAGCTCCGTGTAACCTAGTGCTTCTTTTCTTTCTCTTTTTGTTTTTTTTTTCTTTTTGCTTTTGTTTTTCTTTTATTCTCTGCCTAATTAGAAAGTGCGAGTTCTCGCACTGCGTAAGTGTAGGTTCATGCACTGTATATGGTTTTTGCTGTCAGCCTGTGCCAAGTGTACGTGGCCGTGGACCTCGTCAAGCCGTTTGTGTGGCTTTTAGTCTACGACTCCCAGTATCGATGTAAAAGATGGTGAAATAAACTGAATTCGAATTTGAAATATTTGTTTCTCCACTAAGTGCAAGTATTTTCTGAAATCTTCTCTTACAGTTAAGAACATTCAAATAAAATGCATATTTCCTGGGGCATGTTCCCTTTAGGTTGCATTGCGATATTTTTTATTCTAGACACAAACCAAGCTGTGAACACAGCCAGGAGGTGACAGTACGGCAACGCTTTCACTATGCAATTACCTTCACTGAAATCATTTCCTACCTTGAGTGAGTGTTGCGTTCTCAGACACTTCTCAGCAGCGATCACCGTTTAACTCGCTAAAAGACAACCAATGACGGGAAAGAAGTTACGGGAGCCTACCATTGAGAGAACAGAATTGCGCAACGGGAATATGGCTTCCATTTTGCCCATATTACCGTCAATGCAAGTGCTTGACCGCCCAAGAAATATTTCGCTCTAAATAAGTGTATCCGAAAGTTTTGTTTGACAGCTGCTATGGAAGATGTGCGTCATTAAGGATTTTCATGGTAGCTGGATAACAAAAAAAAAATCGGGTATCGATATGGGCATTCACTGAATACCGTATTTCATTCAGGCATTAGACATTCAAATGATGAGAATGATGGGCATTTTATCACCTATTTCATCGTATACTGCAATGTATGGCCAATCCTTTAAGAAGCAACCTTCAATACCACAAAGGTTCGGCAGGACGATCCAGGACATACCTTACATCCACAGACAGATGGGCAACAGGTCTACAAACTGCACCTAACAGCAGTGGCCCGCCTCAGAGGGACACACCGAAAAACTCATAAGTGAAAAATTTGCTCAGTGGCCCACGAAGAAATACGTGTTTAAAATATGGCGAATATGCGATCATAGCCAGTAATGGTATACACGCATGCGCACATTACGTATTGCCAAACGCGTCGGATGCGCTTGGAAGACGTACACATTGACCAGATGGGCACGTAGGAGCTGCCGACCCCACTATAATCTGTTCAGACCCTTGCTTCAAACTTTTCCGTCTAGGTAAATGCATTGAATACAGCTCCGACAATCATTTGTGAATTCAGTACAACGTCATTAATACTATTTTACAGTAGCAAATATAGGCTCACACGCACGCGCACACACATACATGCACACATACAGAAACACAAACTAAAGTGCCTTCAGACAAGTCTGCAGGCACAGATCACACATGATTAGGCATCTTGAGAGAGCTTGCTTCACAGCATTATTTCAAACGCTGACAGTCAGCCAATACGAACATGGCAGTTTACCCTTACAAAACGGCTTTCCCTTCACAATCGTGACAAGCTATTAGAAATCTGTGCTAAGTGAAACGATCAACAACTTGGCTTAACTATACATTAGTGGCTCGGAAGGAACAGTTCAAAATATACGGATCAAACATCGGCTTCCCATTAAGGGGACCACACGAAAAAACGTTCTATCAAGCCTCAGCACATTACAACGAAAGTTTTGTCGAGAATGGTTACCAGTTCACTGCAGGGATATAAGAAAGCAATTATTTGTCATTTCAGTCCTGACACACACCTAAATTAAGGATATGTAGAGCAAATTCATCCACCTCCACCTTTGACATCAGGACGTTATTTGCACAGGATCAGATGTAAGCACACTTGGGGCTCTTGTTCATATTTGTTCCAGCAGGGCAAGAAAATACCTCTGCGAAGGCGTCGAAATGTTGTACCGCTGCATTGCACACTTCGGACAGTTTCACTCTCTTCGAGGAATCGAAGTAACAGTTGCAGTGACAGAAAGTCGCAAAAAATATTTTAGCTGGGCTTAAGTGCTGGAGGCCCTTCAAAGGCAAGTCAGAAGCCTGATCCTTGAATCTCACGTATGCTGTGTAAGCGACGTCAAGGGCAGGTAGCTCCGGGAATGTGTACTTGTTGTTGACGGACACTGGGCACCATGAGCCGTTCCAGAAGGCCGAAGTCTCCGGTTCATCCGACGGCTTCATTACAGCTTCACCATTAAACAAGTGCGTCACCATATCTAGGGCTTCAAAAATTTCCTGCGCGTAAAGGTAACCTAAGCCTGCGTACATCATCGCGTTGGTTGCGTCTTTGTAATAAAACGGAGGGCTTAAGGCGGCCACGGAGACGGACATGGTGTTGCGGACGGGGTTGTACGTGACAAGCCTATTGGATACGACTGAGTAGACTTCGGCTGTGGCAATGTACTCTTCACTATTCAATAGCGACACGCTGCGGTTCTGCATCTGTAAGCGACTCCATTTCCACTCCCCGAAAAAGCCTCCCTTTCCTCGGTAAGGCTCGCCGTACAAGTCCTTGAAGGCGCCCGTTCTACCGAAATCGTCTTCCGGCCATATTACGGTGGACATGCTTTCAAGCACCGCTGCCAGAGTCTTCCTCGTAGTTGTGTTAAGCTTGGAGTATGAGCGTACCTTCTCCAGGGCTACTGAGCGGATGTTCTCAAGAAGACCGACGATGGAAAGCCGCACGCGAGATGGGAGCAGATCCTTGTCGAGTGATGCCAAAAGGACATTGTATGTCGTGGCGACGTGGTCGAAGCAGATGACACGCTGAAAGTGTTTCCCAAGCGGGTGCTTGCTTGCAAGAAAGAAGAGGTCGTTACTCGTCGCAGCACCAACAGACTGCACAAACAACCAGATTGTGTGGAAGAAAACGTCCTGAGCCGTGTTGTTGGTAAATATAGAGTCAGCAGCCCTGAGAAGATTCTCGTTGGTCGCTAGTAGAAGGTCGGTCGCCGAGATATTCTGTTGGGTTCCGTAAACAGTCCCAAGTGCCTTGACCCAGTCCTCTGCACTGACATTCCTAATCCACCTTGGCATGCTCCGGATCTCTACGAGCCTGGGCTGCTCGTAGGATTCATAGAAGGCGGAGCTCAGTTGACTGAGGACTTGTGTCTGCATGCTCATACTAGTTCTCAAGAACAGCGCAAAGGACTCCGACGGAGGTCGGTATTTAAATATGCTATTGTTGAAGAATTTCAAATAGATGGAATACGCATCTTCGTAGAGCAACAAAGTTTGGTACAGGCCGTGCCAGATGTTTGGGAGGGCAGATCCGCTGAGAACAACTGCCCTCTCCTGCTGAAGAGGGGAGTTGGCAGGAATCACCCGGACCCGAAACCACAAGGGCAGAGCCCAGACCACCGACAGCTCAAGCAGCAGCTGAAGGGACCGAGAGTAGTCGACGACTGGAAGCCGATTGTCGTTGCCCTGCGTGGGCCAGGCGAAGCTGCTTCTGTCCACCAGTTCGACGAGACTCTTTACTGCTTCCGCATCCTCGTGAACCCTCTGTATGCACGCGCGCATCATGTTCAGAGGCCTGTTGACCACCGCCTCCCGGTCATAGGCGGCAAGGCTCCTCCTTTCCACGCTGAGAATCCAAAGCAGGAAGGCCTGTGAATTAACAGTGGTGAACACGTCCAGATCGTTAAGCTCCCAGCCGGTACATATGAAGGCGCTAAAGTCCTCGCAGGCTGAGGGGCTGCGGCTGTCGTTAATTCCCAGCGCACGAGCGTGCTGTTCACACCCAGGTGTTTCGCAGACCTTTCCGCCATTGTTCTTGTTCCATGTCAACAGGAGAAACACCAAGAACAGCATCCCCACAGAGAGCACTACGATCAACGGAGTGGCTAGGGCGGCAACGTTCGGAACGTCGAACCTCCCTTGCCTCGGATGAGACGACAGGCAGTTGTCTTCTAGAAGATCTGAGATCTGTAAAAAAAGGAATCGATGTTAGAAACAAGTTTATACGGAGAGAATATATGACAGCGCAGAAATAAGACGATTTAAGCAATGAGGATCTCACATTTCAGGGAAAATGTTCTGCTGTTTATTTGTACCAGTAGCCTTAAATACGCAACGGAATGCAGCCCGCGGAGCTTTGTGGTGGGGCCCGCCACCTCTAAAAATGTCAGCCTTTATTCCGAAATAACTTGCCAGCTTCACGAGCGGGCTTTACCACTAAACTCCCATTCCAACTGAAATCAAGTAGACCTAGCCACATGAAGATCTATGTTATTCGCGCAAATGAAGATAGCCATTTGACCATTTAATCTGCAGGAACTCAGGATGGGCGTCAGCTGCCTTCAAGTGTAAAGCTTCTATCATCACGCCCTTTCTTCGTCTCCATTTTTTTTACTACGCTATGTTGTGTCCGCCCAATCTGTCACCGAAATATGCCGCCGCATGTGACGCGATTACCTGGTGATGTCATATGTGTTGCAGATTAAGGCAAAAGTCTGCAAACAGAACGACGAGAAGAAGGAAGACAATGCTTTAGGAAGCGGGAGCGCGCTGGAGAGACGGAGTGCCATGTTGGCACATCGACAGCCAGGGGCAGCCGGGGATTAACGCAGTTCAGAGGCGTCCTGGTGTATGCCCTGCTTCTTCTATAATATGTGTCATTGGTCATTCATATAGTGAATAATAATGATAGACATATAAAGATAAAAAGGAAAATGAAAACCAATACTACTCGTAACAAAGACTTGTGACAGGCAGTTATTTCCGTAAGAACGACGTCGGTCAAAAACGCCGCGATGGTGGGACGTGCATTCCGGATGAGGCTGCAAACCAATGTTCTTACATCCCGTGTGTTAGGTGTGACAGATACTATATATATATATATATATATATATATATATATATATATATATATATATATATATATATATATATATATAGATATATATATATAAGCAAATTTGAGCTTGACAAACTTTGAAGGTCTAAAAATTCCTGCACCGCACCGTAAAGGATGGGAGGAAGGTGGGAGTGAAAGCGGATTAAGAGAAAGGGGGTCGTGGTGGACGGCTTCGTTGTTATTATTCCTGTTGTGGCGGTAGGAAGAAGGAAAAGAAAAATGCACGGGCCTGCTACTGGCTCTGTAGCTGTTGTTGTTGTGGCTGTAGGAAGAAGGAAAAGAAAATGCACGGGCCTGCTACTGGCTCTGTAGCTGAGCCACCTCCGCTGCCTCGTGCAGACAGAAACGAAAATAAATAAGAAAGGAAAGGAAGAGGGAGACAAAGACGCGCGCCGCAATAACGACCGTCGTCCACCACCACCAAAGCGGTGGCGGGTGCAATGACGGCCTACAACAGATAAAAATCTGGTGGCTGGCTGGAAACAAGTGTGACAGATACTGCGCCTTTCCCTTCCTGTGAACCAACTATATTATTGTCGCTCAGTTAAATAATGCAGATTTGCAGTTCCCACTCTGGCAATCTGAACTAATTTTATATGTTTTCGCTAAGCGTCAACGATAGTCACTATCAACTTAAAATGCTTTGAACTCAGACTCTACCGCACAGTCCGATAATCCCATTCTTCCCAAGAGGCATATGAATTGGCATCTCTTGTCCAGTATACCGCTGTGGCTACGGGAGCAATGGCAATGTTTTTCTTAAGTTATATAATACCCTATAATGTTTCGCCGACAGCATAACAGACTACTAGCATAACTTATGAGTTGCGCTAGTGTTTCGAGAAGTAGGAAAGTATTTTATCAGGCCAACCGGTTGCTGCGGTGGTGGACAGACTGTGCGGCCCTTTCTTCTCGTACGGAACGTCGTCGCCTTCGCTGTCGATAGCGAAGACTGCCACTCTGGAGCGCTCACAATAGGTGGCGCTTCTGGTGCAACAAAGGGTTCGGTCCGAGTCGGCTGGAAATTTTCGCCGAGGCTTGGTTCGGGTAACCGAGGGTCTCGACTTCCAGGAAGTACTTCTGTGAGGATAGATACATATGACGAAACAAACGTTTTCTAACTTACAAGCAAGGTCCATGACTAATGCTTATAATGTGACAGGAACGCAAGAAATATTTCCCAGGAGAGTGATAGTTTAGCTGGTCACTGCTGAGGACTTATATTTGTGCACCATGTCAGAGAGAGGGTGAGGAAATGAACAAGACCCATTCAAGCATGAGCCTGCCTCCCGGTTTGACCTTCACTCACCTGAACGAGCAACAGTATCAAAACAGGTTTTTCAACTACTCCAACGTTTACATTGAATCTCATTTGAGAGTCGCACTGGTAACTTTATTTTATAATCGCCGGCATCGCTCAAGTGCCGGTTACTGTTTCTGCTAATGTCAGCCGTGGGGAATAATTGACGTTATTGAAAGATACGCGACCGTGAAGGCACTTGCGACCATAAAACAATAGATGGCCGCGGCTGATAGCGATCAATAAATGAGCACGACGACGGGTTTCGAACGCACTTCGAGCTTTTTGAGAGCACCGTTCGTCCCAGAAGAACAGCCGCGATGGGGCTATACGATTAACTGGCCCTGCACAGTAGCTTCGCAGGATGTACTGCGTACATACATGCGATGCGGCAGCAGGACGCCTAGCAAAGGCACCCCCTTTTTTCGTATGGCGTGGTACAGGTATCTAATCCCAATTTAGAGCAGCGGGAGGCCATTCTGCACAGCGAGGACCCCGACCAACAAGGACTGGTTCGCAGGGCCCACGCTGCGGCACAGGCCACTGGACTGCCGGAATAGGCGGACCACCCACAACTCCGAAAATTCTCATGCACTCAATAAAGTTTTCAATCAATCAATCAATCAATCAATCAATCAATCACCGATAAGGGTGACAGACAGAGCTCCATTTTACTCCTCTGAAGAAATTTAGATTATATTTTTGGTCTACCTCATTTTGTTTTCATGGCGATTGACGTTAAGACCGCACTAAGAAAAACAATACGTTTTAGGGAGCCATTGAGTTCAGCCTTTATACGTATGACGCGATAAAGAGGTGATTGTCTGACAAATAAACACATATAATAGTGTACCTTTTGCCTCACTGATGCCACTCGTGGTCAGACTGGTTGCGGCCGGATGGCGTGCATCGCTCGTCGAGGCCGCAGCGTCAGTGGTTACAATGGGTCGCTGATGGTGGAGAAGGTCATGAACAAAATGCGAAAGGACGCCAGTAAGAACCCATGGGGCGATTCTGGTGGGGCTTGAAAGTCTGGAGGTTCTCGCGGATGCGACGCCCTGTGCAGCCGCTGCAGCCGCGGCTTGTTCGAATGCCTCACTTGATTTTGCCGGTGAGTCGCCTCTCTGGCCTGAGATACCGCGTACTCTTTTTCTGCGGTCGACATGACTGTTCGAACGACTCGCTGTTCTCTCTAGGTCGACTGGGGTATCATTCAAAGCGGCTGAGCTCCTTTGGAGCGACGTGTTCCCGTCGACTGTCGCTTCTGCCGCTGATGAGAACGCAGGCTCGAAGTCTTGCTTCGAGGTTTTGCTGGGATTCTGGCGGGAGGCCTTCTCCGACATGGCTGCCGTTGAGCTAACGTCTTCTTTATGACGGACCACGCGGAGCTCGTGGTCTATTATGCTTCATCTCTCTCATTTCCTTATTTCCTGCTGTCGGCTGCCCCTGGTGTTGACACAGTATCAGTTTTCATGCTGAAAATACTACTGAAAGAATTTGCCTCGCACCTATTACAGATTGTGAATTGGTCTGTCAGACAAAGCCTGAATTCCACAAGCTTGGAAAACAGCGAAAATAATTTTACTACAGAAAGATCAGGGGAAAGGTTTCGATCTCGATAATAATCGGCCGATTGCTATCACTTCAAATTTAGTTAAGCTTATAGAACGGTTAATCTACTCTCGTCTCACGGATCATGTTCTATCGCTTCATGGATTTAGTGAGGCTCAGACTGGATTCCGACGGGGATGCTCGATTTGGAGCGCACATGTAGTCTTGACGAGCCGTAATATGGTTGCCATGAGGCAAAGAGAGGTTTCAGCTCTAGTTACTTTGGATATTTCCAAGGCGTATGACAGCGTAGGATACAGTATTTTGGTTCATAAACTAGCTGGTCTACATCCTCCGTTATACATCTTTGCGTGGATAGGAGAATTTTTAAAGGACAGATCATTCTTTTACACAAAGGGTACGTTAAATTCCAACAGTTACCTCCAGTCAAGAGGTGTACCACAAGGCTCAGTCATCTCGCCGTTATTGTTTAATACTCGTATGCTAATGTGTGAAATTCCTATTCACCCGGCCGTCCAAGTTTATGTGTATGTAGACGATATTGCTTTTTTTTGCTTCTCCCACAAATATTCATAACCTATATCGTTTGTTGCAAGATTATCTAAATGCCCAGGAAGTCTGGCTGGACATCCTAACGTTAACTTTAAATGTCAACAATGTGCCGTCCTCGTGTTCCCACAGACAACCCCTGTTAACATTTCCTTGTCTTATCATTCTGTCCTAATCCCGCAGGTTGATTCTATTAAATATTTGGGTATATTATACAACCCACAGTTAGACTTGACGCCCCAAATTAGAAGTCCTGAAGTCTTGTGCTTAAAGGTGAACGTGGCTTTGGTCAGTTGATGAGAATCAGCAACAAAAAGTATGGTATGCGTCGAGACACTCGGACCTTGCTTTATAAGACCTACGTACGACCAATACTTGAATTCGGCTCCATTCTCTTTTCTGAGTGCTCAAGGTACAAGCTTGAACCTCTGTTCATTTTAGAACGACGAGCTCTGCGCCTTTGCATAAGTCTGCCCAAATCAGTGGTCAATGCTGTGCTGTAGTTGGAAGCTCTGATACCTAATCTAAATTCGCGGTTTCTGCTTCTCACTGTGCGAACATGTTTAAGGTCTTTGGAGCATGTCCCTGGATTGGCTAACCCCACATTTTCTTCGATCCTATCATACTTCTTTAATAATATTTGGCCTAGGTATAAGCTCCCTCAGGTTGTGTTTACTAATTCCCTGCTGTCGTAACTTTCCATATCAATAAACTCTTCAGTACAAGTTAACCACTGGTGACCTGATATTATAATCTCATTTGCTGACCCTCTCTCAGGGAATGCCAAGTTGTCTGCCATGTATTAAAAGGGCTTATAGAGGAGCATCTAGAAACTTTTCCGAGCCATATTGCCTTCTTTACAGATGCCTCCCAGCAGAATGAAAAAAAAAAAAAAAAACGCTATTAGCATATACTCTCACGCTCTTGACTGGAGATATTCATTTTAGATCCCTAACTATACGCCTATTTTTTATGATGATGGTTGGTTGGTTTGTGGGGTTTAACGTCCCAAAGCGACTCAGGCTATGAGAGACGCCGTAGTGGGGGACTCCGGAAAATTCGACCACCTGGGGTTCTGTTTCTGGCCATTGAGTTATTCTTTACAATTATCACTAGTAATATTTCAAAGGCTATTTTTTTTTTTTCTGACAGCCTATCCGTGTTGGCATCGCTAAAAAATTTGAGGAACACTGCTTTGCCGTTCACTTTATTTTTTTTATTCCTCTCCACATTGCAAAAGTGCGCTTTCACTGGGTCCCTGGTCACTGTGGCATTACATCTAATAAAAGGGCAGTCACGAGCCTCTCCTTTCTGCACCGGATTACCAGCACCTTAAATGGCCTTGGCGTGGACGCATCTGTAGTTCAAGGCAATGTGAAGTGTCTATGACTCTCTTGCGCTGCATATTACCGAAACTAGATCTGTATTTATGTCGTTCGGGGCTATTCGTTACTAACCTCTCTGAGTCTTGCAAAGAAATTGATTCCATACATCATTTTTTCCTTTTTTGCCGATGGTTCGCATCTCTCCGTAAAATTTACTTAGCGACTCCCCTTTCGAGATTAGACCTTCCTCTAAACAATCCTGTTCTCATCTCCTCCTGGACAAGTGTCGCGGGATATGCCTTAAAGCCACTGTGCGATTCTATTCATGATTACATAATTTCATCGGGCAGATTCCTATGCTAGGGGTTACTTTATTGCTTTTTTTCCTTTTTATTTTTTTTCCAAATTCTAGTTGAACACTCTTATTTATCCGAATACACTAGTCTTTGGCCATATACATTTAGAATCTGCAATGTACCCTGGCCAATCCCCCGCCATGGGTATTTACCATTTTAACTGAGGTCATCATCATCGTCATCAAATTTTCCGCCCTACTGTGACAGACTACGTCACAGTAGGGCATTGACTTGGCTAGGACCTGTCTGGTCCACCTGGTAAAAAAGGAAAGCCTCAGAACCAATCCAATCCAATCAAATCCAATCCTGACTAAAGTGATGACTTACCAAGTGTTCTTGCCACGTCAGTCTAGTGGGTCGACTTTGCTGCAGGTGCTGGGGTTCGCGTCTGGACAGCCGCAAGGAAACGCTGCGGTGGACAGTGATGCGACACAATTCAGTTCAGTCGTTCAGTCGTGTCCGACTCTTCGTGACCCTACGGACCATGTCACGCCACGCTTTCCGGTCTCTAACTATCTTTCTAACATCACATAACTTCATCTGCAGTGCCTCGAGGATGCCATCTAACCATCGCGTTCGCTGCCTACCCCTTCTCCGGCGACCCTCAACCTTTCCCAACATCAAATCTTTCTCCAGCGACTCCTCTCTTCTCATCAGATCACCAAAGTAGCTGAGCTTTAACTTTAGAATTTGACCCTCCAATGAGCGACACAGCGGGATGAAAAGGCGTTGGCTGTGGAGACGATCATACGATGCCTTGAGAACTGGATAAGGCTGACTAGATAAATGATGTTTAAGGCGTTGCGCCCCGGCGGGACAGACAGACTGAATTGACTTGGCTTGGATCTTTTTGGTCCAGCTGGTAAAAAATGGAAGCCGCAGTACCAATCCAATCCAATCCAAATCGTGGGTGAGCGCCATTATTATGAGAGCAATAAGTGAAGAAGCATCCTGAATTCTTTTTGGACACGTACCATTTCAGCTCAGCTGAGCAGCATCAATAGTTGCAGTTGTGTTGCTCTCGGAGCGTTCGGTGGTCCTTGTCGAGAGTACGATAGAATACGGCTGCCCTGATGATCAGCGTGGTGCTCCTAATCTTCGTTGTCCCCCGCGGTGAGTCCATTTACCCTCCATATCCTCATTCATGTAATAGTCCATCGCGCATCTACTCCGAGTATCACAGTCGCTGCCTGACGCGTCTTCAATAGAAATAGAAAATAGAAAAACACCGCATGGCTTTATGTTTGTGCACTGGCGAATTATAATTTGATATTTAAAATCCAACTCCTTTGTAGCGAGCGCCTTCCACAAGCAAAATGATCTCATTGTTGGGAACGTATTCATTCGTTCAAGAATGCAGCACACAGTATCTCTCAAATTAGCTTTGTTTCAAGTAACAAATTCTTTGAGAGGTTTGTATAAATGCTGACAATTTCACGGCCCTTTGTTCCTTAACTGTGGTCGATGGCTTTAACATATTTTAAAGAGACACTTAAACTCGTCCAGAGGTTTCTCCTATGTAAAGATTGTAAAATGAATTGGTTCACAGGAAATGAAAGGTGTATTGGTCGCACTGTTTTCTGTGAATACCCGACCCGCGCCATAAGAGTAGGGAGGAATGTGTGAGAGAAAGTGGAAAAGGACAAGGAGTCTAGGCGGAGGGCTGCGGAGTAATTTCGACCAGATTGGAATATTTAACAGGCGCTGACATCGCACCGCACACGGACGCCTCTCCGTTTCATCTCCATTGAAACGCAGCCGCTAGCTGTCGGGTTCGAAGCCAGGTACTCCGGCACAGCTGTCGAACATCTTAACCACTGCGCCATTGTAGCGGGACTTAAAGATTTGCAGTTATCCGTTTGCGGAATCTTTGAACGCGATAGCCTTTATGGTCCCGTTCTGCAGAAAATTCGGTATCGGTGTTGTCGGTGTTTTAACTGAAAAATTCTTAATGAACTGCAGTCTGCACTAGAGAAATGTGAAAGCCTGAACTTTTGTGCTGCACATGGCATACCGCGCGCCACTTGCAGAGCTCATAGCAAGGCCATGGCTCGTGCCGCACAGTGGAAATTGTCTTCGGAGCGCGCGTTTGTTGCAAGGCTAGATGTAAATATAATTGGTTTATAGCAACGGAAAGGCACAATATCTGGCACACTTTCTGCTGCAAGTGTGATTGGACCGCACATCGTCGCTCTTGTCGCGTGACGTCCCTCCGTACGGTGTCGCTCCTATCATACGGCGTTTTCATAGCCACGTGATATTCTGACACAAGCCTGAAGCGCCTGAAGCGGAGGCGACGCATACGAACTCCACGTTTTATGCGAAGCATATTGCTAGAGGTCAACCACAGCCCTTCGTGACGGTTACACGCCGTACAAAGAATGTGGAATGCTACGTCACACCACGTGATACGCTGACGTCACGACAGAGGAGAGACGGGGGTATAGTGTTCTAGAATTGGGAAGTGTGCCGTCTTCGGCGCGCGGCAATGGGAGCGACGTGGTCGCCGGAGCGATGAAAAGCGTAGGTGGCGCTGTCAGCCGTAGGAGCGCATCACAAGCGCGCGCGCCGCAGAGGAAACGCTTGGGGCGTCTGCTTCTGCGGCTGGTTTCCTGCGAGAATTTTGTTGCATCGCGTTGCTTCTCTGGCTGTTGTACTATGGCGCGTTGTTGAGCGAAGAGCGATGATTGGTCAAGCAGTAAAACACATTTGCAGAGAGCACAGTAACAGTTCCGTCCCTCTCGTATGACTTTCGCCCCCCCCCTTTTTTTTTTTTTACTGAATGCTCTTTTCCTTCCTTTCGGTCTTTCTTCTTGCTCATTGCGCGCTCTTTCTGCTGCCTTCCCTATTCGAACCCTTCCCTTCTCGAAATACACTCAAAGCATGGTTGACTCAAAGCATGGTTTCCTAAGCAACACCACCGCGGAAGGCCTTCAGGTAACTTTGCAGTCCACAGTCGACCTCGTTGACTACTTATCTGCAAAATGCTGTTTTACATACATTATCACATCGAGACTAAGCCAAGACAAACAAGAAAACCTCTTCAGCATCGTGAGGAAATTTAATGGCTGCAACGATCATCCCGTACGCCGGCTCAATGGTGACAGTTAATGATTTTACAACTTAGCGAAGCCCCCAAAGACAGGAAATTGTAATGCTGAAATTGTAAATGCCTTACTTGAAATTAGCCGTACAAGCGAGACACCTACTCAGCTTCTTTCAAATCCTATTGATGAGCTTGACCGTTTGGTTGACGAGAGAAGGCTCGAGGACGTCGAAGCTACTTTGAATTCCCTTCCTTCAGATGACCACAGATACGTCACATATAGGCACAGTTCTAGCCGTCGCATAGCTTATATTGCAGGATCTGTCGCTAGAAAGTTCATGAAGAAGTCAAAATGCAGTACTTGCTCCGCTTATCTTATTTCAAGTAGACCGTGCGCGGCACAAAAAGAAGAAAATCAATTTATCTCAAACTTCGACCACGGATGTCTTCTTTATCTGTCCTCGGAGCTTGCAAAGCTCGTGCACACGATGGAAGAGTCTTTCACGGTTGTTTTTTTTTAGTTCAAGAAAGATTAACGCAAATAGCATGCGTGAATTTGCTTTGTTTTTGCAAAGCGCAGAGGTTTCCAAGCTTGGTTGCCCTACTCATGACAAAGAAATGACACTTAACATAGTGAAGTTCTACGTCCTCATGCGATAGCGTTTTTATGCCAAGTCGCTAAACCAAGAGCAGACCTCTAAAGCAGAGCAGGTAAAGCACCTAAAGCTGAGGAGGTGCAAGTAATCGTGTTTGAGGATTTTAATCATTCTGCCTTTCTCTTGTGTGTTTTCAAATTTAGCAGCCTAATTTATTCACGGCCTAGTACAGTTCATTAATATTCTCATATAGTTCTGTACAGTTTTATATGTTTGTACCATATTCTAGCACTAAGTCGCGATTTTTTTTTTTCACGTCGTCCATTATGTGGTTTCGTTCATTGCTATGTGCTCTCATTCATTTATTTCGTTTTGAGTAGGACTGCCAGTTCATATGTATTCGCCCACATTTAAATAAAGTCATCAGTAAGCGCTGGCATAATTTCTGTCTTCAAGCAATCTTCGCATACCTCTATTTACATGTGGCGCAAAAAGTACGCTAGCCTAGCCTGAAACACCATTCACTGCATTTTCAGTACGTGCGAGCGTCGATGGAAGACTTCACTCTAGCCCGCATAAACCGGTGCATCCAATATTAAAAATTTACATGATCATAGAAATACGTTAGACATTCATCATTGAACATCCCGCTAGTGTTCGAGAAATAAAGCACCCAATACGTTCAGGAAATATATCTTGCCGTTGCTTGTCAGTTCGTCGGCAATCTGTATCTTACATTGCCTGTATTTGTATTGCCGTTCCCTGACGACGGCCGCTTATTTCATAGGGAACTAGTTGTTTTGTTCATGAACATAACCGTTTTAATACATTTAGACAAGCGTGTGGGAGCTAAAGCGACACAATTTATTGCTACGCGCCTTCGGAGTCCGATTGAACTAGCGGTGACGAAGGCGGTTCACCCGGCTGTCAGCTCCGCGCTCACTGCGCTCCTCCTGCACACAGCGCCCTCTCTCCTGTCATCGCTGAAACGACCAGCTCGCCGACGGCAGACGGCACACTTCTCAATTCTAGAACACTATAACGGGGGTCCAGCTCGCGCCGTCGGCTGCGGTTGCACGCCGTGCGGACCAGGTGGTATGGTGACGTCACACCACGTGATACGCTGACGTCACGACAGAGGAGAGACGGGGGTAACGGGGGACCGGCTCGCGCCGTCGGCTGCGGTTGCACGCCGTGCGGATCACGTGGTATGGTGACGTCACACCACGTGATACGCTTACGTCACGAGAGAGGAGAGACGGGGACCGGCTCGCGCCGTCGGCTGCGGTTGCACGCTGTGCGGACCACGTGGTATAACGCAGGTTTATATATAAAGGGGAGACGATTGCGCTCATGCTATTACCTAGCTTTATGCAATGAGAAAACATTGTGCATTCCAAGTTTAAACCGTGTAAAAGCACGTGTAACCAAGGAAAGAAAAGTTTAGCCAAGTGTAACCATGGAAAGCAGAGTTTAGCAATCAATATGCTTCGCATCTGACCAGGCTTAACCAAGCTAAGCCTCAGGCATTTTTCAAGAGCGCAATAATAATAATATTAATAATATTAATAATAATAATAATAATAATAATAATAATAATAATAATAATAATAATAATAATAATAATAATAATAATAATTGGTTCACAGGAATGGAAAGGCGCAGTATCTGTCACACTTGGTCTTGCGACACCTGCGCTGATTGATTTATTTATATGAAGGGAAAGGCACGGTAACTGTCTCACTTGTTGTCTGTGGACACCTCAACCGCGCCGTAAGGGAAGGGGGAAGGTGGGAGTGAAAGTGGAAAGAGAGAAAGAGTAGCCGTAGTGGAGGGCTACGGAGTAATTTCGACCACCTGGGGATCTTTAACGTGCGCTGACATCGCACAGCACACGGACGCCTCTTCGTTTCGTCCGTGTGCTGTGCGATGTCAGCGCACGTTAAACCGCACAGTAATGGAAGGGATGAAGGTGGCAGCGAAAGTGGAAAGAGAGAAAGAGTAGCCGTAGTGGAGGGCTACGGAGTAATTTCGACCACCTGGGGATCTTTAACGTGCGCTGACATCGCACAGCACACGGACGCCTCTTCGTTTCGTCCGTGTGCTGTGCGATGTCAGCGCACGTTAAACCGCACAGTAATGGAAGGGATGAAGGTGGGAGCGAAAGTGGAAAGAGAGAAAGGGGAGCCATAGTGGAGGGCTACGGAGTAATTTCGACCACCTGGGGATCTTTAACGTGCGCTGACATCGCACATCATGCGGACGCCACTTCGTTTCGCCTCCATCGAAACGCAGCCGCCGTGGTCGGATTCAAACCCGGGAACTCCGGCACAGTAGTCGGGCGTCTTACCACTGCACCACCCCGGCGGGGAAGCACTTCTCACATTTGGCGATTTCTGCCCATTTTATTCGTGACTGTAAGTAGATCTTGGCGTTGGGGGACCTCTATGTTCAAAATTGTTTACTCGTTGGTCACCCTAGTTTCAAATCGGTGTTAAATGGTTCGTTGGGTTCATGCAGACAAAACAGCTATTCGAGTTGACCTCTAAGATATGTGAGGGAGTCGCACTGACGACTTCTGGCCGTTGAAACCTTAACTGTGGTATACCTTCGGGGGGCCGTGGCGATAAATTGTTAAATTGATTTAGAGGAACGTAAAACGAATGCATATGCCACACCTCTCGGTGGACACATGACCTGCACTGTAGGAGATGAGAGAAAGGTTGGAGTCAAAAACAGTGAGAAAATGATGTCATAGTGAAGGGAGTTTGACCACCTGGATATCTTTAAAGTGCACTGACATCTCATAGCGCACAAAGATCTTTGCGTTTCATTTCAAATCATTACCCGAAGGCCCAAATGGGCATTACATAGAAGGGGGGAGACGTCATCAAAACATCATGAAAATATTACATAGTGTCATGACATGTTAACAATGCAAGCAAATTAAGAACAAATTGTATGTACTAAATTAATATGAACAATATTATACAGGTATATACATGCAAGTCGATGGCAAGAAGTGCACAAGTCAGAGAAGAAAAGAAGAAAAGTAAACAAGCGTAAAATATACAAATTGCCACACAGCTGTCAGCCTCCATCGAAACGCAGCCACAGCGGTCGGGCTCGAACTCGGGTTCTTCAGTTCAGCAGCCGAGTCTTAACCACTGAACAGCTTACGCGTTTGTATTTCAATGCCTATCTGTGGTGACTGCAGTCATCTTTCATCGCGCCACCACTCTCTCCCCATGACAGTCATCGCGCCGCCGCCCTCTCTCATGAAGCCACGCTGTTGCTAGGATGCGCCATGACGCCAGCACGTGTGGTCTCGATGGCGATCACGTTGACATGACATCAATATGAGCGCACCCCTTTTGTCATGGCATCTTGCCGTGGAGATCGCAGGTACACCAGACAGAGAACTTAGATATGTTTAGCATGTGACCGGCGTAGTTTAGCCGGTTAACGCGCTCGGCTGGTGATTGCCGTAGCCTAGTGGTTAGAGCGCCCGTCTCGGCGGCGGGAGGTGGTTAGTTCGAAGCCCACCGCCGGACACCCACCGGGGTAAAAAATGGCTGAGGCTTAGCTTGGTTAAGCCTGGTCAGATGCGAAGCATATTGATTGCTAAACTCGGCTTTCCATGGTTACACTTTGCTAAACTTTTCTTTCCTTGGTTACACTTGCTTTTACACGGTTTAAACTTGCAATGCACAATGTTTTCCCATCGCATAAAACGACGTAATAGCATGACTCGTTCATCTCTAATCTAACTGTGTTACCGACACGCACACGAACATGTCGTCCCCCAGGCCAACGATACTCGATTGCCACTACGCGAATATGTACGCGCTGTGGCAATCCGTCTGCCAAGATGTTGATTGCGTCTTCATTGCTCGTCTGAGGCGCGATATATACACCAGATACAACCGTCAGCGTATCACATGGTGTGACGTCACCATACCACGTGGTCCGCACGGCGTGCAACCGCAGCCGACGACGCGAGCCGGTCCCTCGTCTCTCCTCTGTCGTGACGTCAGCGTATCACGTGGTGTGACGTAGCATTCCACATTCTTTGCACGGCGTGTAACCGTCACGAAGGGCTGTGGTTTACCTCTAGCAATATGCTTCGCATAAAATGGGTGCAAGTATTCCCCGGCCTGGCGCTCGGCTTTTCTAGGGGTGTGCGCTCGGTAAAAGCTGCGCAGACCCCGCTGCGCCCCCCTGGTGGGCCAAACCACAATTTCGAACAACCTGAGAGCCTGCAAAAGTGGTACATGTTCATCTTGGTTCTCCCTTTGAGCCTCGGGTTCCGAATTATCATTGTCAACTAAATGCACCTTCTTTATCACTAATTGCAGAATCTTTGTCATCGCTACTATCATCTTCACGGATGACAAGAATTCTGATATGCGTGTCACGATCCCGGGAGTGGCGCATTTGATTAAAACGCTCGACTGGGCATCAGAAAGGATGGAGGTTCCAATGCCGGTGCAGATAAGATTTTTAATCACCAATCATTGATCAATTAATATATTAGTGATTAAATACTAATCAATGGCCAAGCCTTGTTTGGATATTATTTATTGCGCAAGTATACCCTTTGGCATAAGGGGCCTAAATATATTGATGCAGGCCTGTGGCACCTATAAATGCCAACAACTCTCGGCGGCAGGGCTCATGTGTCCATACTCTTGTATCCGGCAGAAGGTGTAACTTCCGAGTCAAATGCCAGGACAACTTGTAAGCAAATTTATGGTCGAGTGTCGCCTCCGTAACGGAAAGCTGGGCTAAATCACTACAACTATTATTAAATCACTACTAAATTACTGAGTTACGTTAATGAAGTCATCAGTTTGATTGCCCAGACTACTGCTGGCTGAATTTTCGAAACATGCACCTAACCGGATGCGACGTCACATTAGCTGTAGTGTGACGGAAGTGTGTGAGAGAATCGTGGTCAAGAATATGAGCCGTTAAGTCGCATTAATAACAATCGTTCAAGGAAAGGAAAGGCACAGTATCTGCCACACTTGTTTCTGTGGACACCTGAACCACGCCGTAAAGGAAGTGAGGAAGGTGGGAGTGAACGCGGAAAGAGAAAGGAGCGCCGTAGTAGAGGGTTCCGGAGTAAGTTCGAAGACCTGTTGATCTTTAATGCGTACTCACATCGCACAGCTCACGGACGTCTCCTTTCCCCTGTTCGATTCCTGTTGTTTTGTAGCGAAAACTACATTGGCTACGAACTAGGAGTTTCGCGTGGCCGGAGGCACAGAGCCGTTGCCTAGCAACTGCCGCAGCTGGCGGAAGCCGCGTGCTCGTAGCACCATCTGGCAATTAAAAAGTTACCAGAAGAAGTCTCGTCTTTAATGCAACAACATAGCCAGACAACCAGGCTAACGCCCGGGATCGTGAGTAGCGCATCTTAATTCTACTCTAGTGTGAGGATGACAGTAGTTATTATGGTAGGCTAGTCAGCGACGCATTTCTGGTGGGCGCGTACTTACTACTCAGCATTGGACAGGATTGAACTGGACTAGGTTAGCTTGGACTAGATTGTATTGGACATGTTTGGAATGAATTGAACAGGATTGATTGGATTGTATTTGACTGGAATGAACTGTGATTGTTTGCTCAGGATTTGCTTAGACTGGATTGGATTGGATTGGATTGGATTAGACTAGATTAGATTACACTGGATTGTATGGGATTAGATTGGAGGCGAGGAGTAGGCAGCCCAGCGCCAGGCACACATGCTTTCACTACGTATATTCTGGCCTCGCTGGGCTAAGCCACGGCCAATTTTTTCGTTATAGACAGAATCGCCTTCATTTGATTGACAGGTTGAGTGTGACTCTTTCTGCAGACGGACGCACGCTCATTTCCCTAAAAAGGTTTCGCTTTAAAAATCACAAGCATTCTTCTGGCACGTGACGTTCCCGGGTCATTACTGGTCGGCAGGTTGGTTGACGTCACGAGACCACTTGGCATGGTCGAGTTGGCACTTCCAGCCAACTTTCTCCAGCCTTCCAACCATCGTACTTTCAGACTTAGCTGGTATGACGATAGGTCATGAATAATGCGGGGCTTGGTATATACTTCGATTGTCTTCCACGTGACGTGGTGACTATAGGTGCTGTGTGCGAATGGTTATGTGTGGATTATAAGAGGCAAAAATTAATTGGCTTCAGTTTAAGCTCGTACCAAAATGCATGAACTTCAAAGAGGATCTCGTAAGGCGAGCTATAGACGCGAGGCATCGGCACTGTCGCATAATATCATTGAAGGCCGCGTTTAGGTTCCCAATCAAATTAAGTGTTCGTTCGGCAGCCAAAGAGCATTTCTTTATGCATAGGTGTTTTAAAAAAAATTTAACACTTTCTCCCAGCGAACTCAGATTGCGACTTCTAGGCCGTAACAGCTTCGTGATCACCGTTTATACGTGAATGAGCGTGTATCCTAGCCTCAGTGATTTCAAGCCCCATGCCTTGACGGAGGTGTCATTATGTATATTGCAACTGTTAAATATAAAACATATTGTTACATTTCATTTCATGCATTTTTAGATCATAAAATCCAGGTTTCACTGACAGCGACATTTATATTACAAGGCTGTAATATGACAGTACAGATCAACTTAATCATTTACCCTATTTACTGGGATCTAAGCCAACCACGATTGTAAGGCGACGCACGACGCCTCTTCCCCTCAAAAAATTACTTTGCTCGAGTGTAGGCCGGTCGGAAAATGAATCGAGAATGGCAGCAGCTACTGTACGAAAAACGAAAGAAAACAATTATTTGCACGAACCTTACCTAAGGAGGTTATAAACTCTATCTCTTAACCACATTGAGTTGGCTTTTTGTCACTGTCCATCTCGTACAGTACACAATTGTCTAAGCCATCACGTGCATTGGATATAACACACTGTCGCAAAGAAGGCGCAAACAGTTGGGCTTCTTTGACGTGTTCCGGGGCTGCAGCGATCCAGCTATAGCTACAGCCCACAGCAACGCACACTTCATGCGGCCTGTAGGAGTTAAGTCGAGAGTCGTACGATATCCCGTTTTTTTTTTTTTATGACACGACGACGAAATCTTAGGTTCTAAGTCGAATTGTCCTCTTCCTATAGAAACTGTCGACCTAGATATGAATAAAAAAATTTAGGAAGACGCTCATTATTTTATGACGTGAAATCATGAGCATTGATTTGCCCACTTCTAAGGCTCGCAGCTCGGCATCCCCCCTTCGCTCCAGCCGTCCAGCTACACAATACAGAGCGTTCTTCTCAGCCAGAAGTTTCATCATTCTTAACGAAGCTTCAATGGTCGTCGGACACCACCATCACGAGCGGCCACACCGTCAAACGAAGCCCCTACGCTATTGCACACATCTGGTATAAAGCGAGACAGTGGTATGGCACTAGTACCGGCCGCAGGTTACTTTACACGTATTCAAACTCAGCGTCCCATGCACGATATTACTCGTCTACTCTCCGCTGGCTGTATTCACTAATCACCAGTCACTACTCACTAATCAGTCAACCAACCACAATATTAATCACCGCCCAATCAATGAACCAACACTACATACAATATACACGGGCGTGCATCACTTTTCAGCATGTTTTTCGACTCTAGCCGCGCAGTTTTCACTAGCGCCATCTATATTGTAAAAGACGTATCATATAAAGGAGTGGGCTCCGCCCAAATGCTTTCCCCGGCAGGATCTGACACGTGCTTGAAAGCTCCTTCATGGCTCCCTCTAAAACTAAAGTGCTTTTCGGCAAACTGCGAGCAGTGCGTTTCGCGTAATATTGTATTCTAACCCACTGCAGAAAGTTCGCAGGGTGTGATGCACGCATTTGCGAGGGACTCCGTATTCATTTCTGCCTACTGATGCCGTTAACAGCTGCTGTACTCTTATCCCATGAACGTTTTCGCATCCGATCCGGGTGCCGCAGTTGTGATCATTCGACCGGTTGTCATGCAGTGCCAACTGATTTCTCTTCCCAGGCATCGCAGGCGCGTACTTAGGAAAGCTCATCGGGAACGTCACGACTTTCGAGCACGGCTTCAGCGGAACCGTGTATGCTGCGAACGACAACACCGTCGTCTTCATGGACATGAACTACGACGGCAGGGGACCTGGTGCGTTAAACATTGCATAGAGTATTCTGCACCGAGGTGAATTACATGCCTTCGTACGGCCACCCTGCTGAAAAAATTGTACGAGGCAATAACCTCACATTTTCTCACATAATCTCAACCAATTCACATAAGAGATCACATACAAGTCGCATATAATCGCATAAGATCTTATTGTTTCTTGGACATTATCATAAATTATGGGAGATATTTTATGATAATGATGTGTACCGTATGAGAGTCTACGAGAGTTGATGACATTGCGTGAAGTTATTGCCCCGCAGAACTTTTGGTTTTTCAGTAGGGCATAATAATAGTAGTGCATTTCTGATGAAATCAAGCGACGTAATTACTAATGTTGTGTTTTGTTTTCCCTTCATTTGGGACCCTAGGACGACGTTGAACGTGACAACAGTTGGGGTAAAAACGACTTATTGTAAGCATGGCCAGCATAAAAACAGCACCCCCGCTAGCTATCCTACCACCGCCACTTCCGCATCCGGTTCGGCCATTGCATACAGACCACGCTCTGATTGAACAGCCACTGGAGAAATTGTTTTTCTAAACCGAAGCTCGGCAGTGATAAACTTCATCGAACTACATTATTATTCGCTGTCTGTGTAAGTTCACCTGTGCTGCATGCGGATGGATGCCTTTGGTTAAGAAAGGGACACCATGGGTGGGTTTCCGCCACGTGGCCGAGTCATCTTCAACTATATCCCCTGCCCCATTTCTTTGCTCACATTCCTGCCTCTACTTTAGGCTCGTCAGCTAAAATCAGTAGCAAAAAAGATGTGATATTTGGGGCTACCACTTCAAGAACAGTGTCATCTTATTTCACATATTTGGAACACGTTTTACCGATGCACACGTTAAGAAATAGCGCTGGATCATTGCGGAGAGCTGGTGCGCAAGGGGTTCATAAGTTATGATGGCGCGCTTTCCTCGATCATATATACAGGCAGCAATTATTGAGTGAAGTTGCTATGGCAATCGGCAATAACGCATAAACGAAGTACAATTTCAAAAATAACAGAGGTCAGCAAAATTTCAAGCAAGATGCAATAGTTCATTATAGTCCAAGGGTTACCACCGTAAACTTTGAATGCAAATAACGTAAAAGTATGACCATCATCTTCCGCACTATACCCAGCGCTGCGCGAAGCTAGGCCTCTGCCGTATTCATCCAACTAGTCAAGTACTGTGGTAGCTGCATTTTTCTCACCTGGTCCTTCGATTGCGGCACATTTTTGAACCTCCTCCACTCACCTAATCCATCTGCCACCTCCTGCTACACTTTAGTTTCCTTGGGATCTAGTTGGTTACTTTTAGCATATCGGTTATCCTCTCTTCGCGCTAGACGTCCTGCCCATTCTTCTGCATTTATTCTTCTTTATTTCAACTAGAATGTCATTAACTCGAGTCATTTCTCTGACCCAATGTGCACGCTTCCTACCTCCACATTACAACTACCGTTTTCCATTCTAAAGTGGTCTGCGTTGTCCCCAACTTAAGAAGAAACCTTTTCGTTAGTATCCAGGTTTCTGCACCATAAGTGAGTACCGGTGATGTAAAAGTTATATACGTTCCTCTTGAACGATACTAGTAAGCTACTAGTCATAGTATAATGGTTTTCTCTCATTTTTCACTTTCTTCGGCCTTAATTCGCTACTGTAGAAAGTGACATTTAAGCTGGAACAATGGTAGCTAAACAATGGTAAGCACGGGTCACTTATTTTCTGTGCTGCATACAACGCTTGTGAATACCTGCTTGTACAATATTCCTCATTTATCTACCCTCAGCGGCATATTTCTGGGCCTCTTCAGGCGGCACGGGACTTAACAAGGATGGAGACCAGCTGCCTGATGAAAAGGGCGGGTTCGTATGACTGCCTCATTATGAACATTCTCTGGCCATTTTGCGACCTTTGTGAAGCTGGTTCAGTAACTCGTCAGTGGAGGGAGCAAGCAGACTGCGAGAATGCTGTGTTAGTCCTATAGACCTGAGGCGGGTATCGATATGCAGTTTTTCCTTTTCGTGGGCGGCCGGGCCAAAAATCGGGTATATTACTTTTTATGAGAAACCAACAAATCACCTATCGCTGGGCTTCTTGTGATGCTCAGCGTTCCTGGTTCGTATAGATGTCGTGGCATTCGTTGTGTTCATGAAGTCCCTAAGCCAGTTTTAAAATCACCTCTGCCACCAAGCAACCCAACCGACAGAAGCATTAGCAGTGATTTATCAAGATGTAGCATTCCTTTTAGGCCCGCTTCCACTTCTTGAGCAGAAGCGTATGGGTAAACAGGCTAACCTTTCAGAGATGTGAAATTTTCACCGTTTTTTTACGACAAGGTTGATTCGCGATATGATTGTACTGTTGATTAAACCAACTGGACAGTATTTTATACTAGCAGTTCTAATAAAGCTGTTGAGAAGAATGCAGACCCGGAGGTTACCGTTAGTGTGCTTCTTCACCATGGGCTTTGGGCGGCCCTCATTCTACTTATGTGTAAATGCTGGCATGCTATTAAAAGAGCATCCGAATAGGATGTACTAAAACGAAATGGTCGTGCTCTACGGTCTGTCTCTTCTTAGACACAACATCGTATCAACTAGCCAAGCTATATGCTATCGTCAGCCATAGAGAGCTTTAAATGATCAAGAATCTCATGGCACTGTGTGCCATCAAGCACTCAATATAATCGACTTGGCCCTTAAAACTTCTGAGGTGTCACCCTAGTCAGACGTCACGCGACATTACTACTGATCAGCACCCAAAGTGTCATGCATGGGCATTTCAAGCAAAATCTGAGTTGTTTTTATCTGGTGAGATGAGGAGATGTGCAAAGTAATATGCATCTGTGAATGACAAACACAGATCCATTGTTTGGTTGGTGCGTTTGAGAATACGCGTCAGATAATTTGTCTAAAAAAACATTAAGAGGACTCTTAAGCTTCGTTTTAAGAGACACGATAGCGCTTTTAACGTTGACTTTTCATTGCGCATTTTCTTATTTTAGCTTGTTTATAATATTTCCAACCTTTAACGTTGTTATAGCCGTACCCGCAGTACTCATCTCAAATAGACGTTAGTAAGTTATACCCACCACAACGCCCCCTGCATACTTGGTATCAACGACGCTTCGTAGCCTACTCGTCGCAGGCCTGCCTGTCATTCAAAGCACCCTAATTCGAACGCGTGGTGGCAGATTTGTTTTATTCAATTACGTTTCTTTTTTTTTTTTTTTCGACCAGTTTCTGGGTTACGATTCTCAAATATGGGGTACGGCGAAGCTTTTCGGCTGAACGAGAGCCTATCGTGCTATCGTGGAAAATAGTCTGATCTGTAACGCGTATTCCTTCTTATAAGTGTCTTTATATTGCCTTCTTCACGCAAACTAGCTTGAGCGAAGTGGAGCTGTCAGAGCATACACTATTTAAATAATCTCTTGTTTACGGTGTGATAGTATATCAGCTAGTACTCTGTTAATTGAACATGGGTTGCCTAACCATCTGCCTTCGCGTCCCCCTTTTTGGTTCCTCCTCAAATAAAACGTAAGAAACGCACGCTCTTTCCCATTGCGGTAAGTTCATTTGCTTTCTAGTACTACACCCTTCGGCGTTCGAATGGCGCGAGTCAAGTTCAACTGCACTGCAAGCATGGACAACTGACACGCGCAGCTGGGCTCACTATACAGTCCAGATGCAGACAGAAAACCCGTCTGAAGCTGAATACCTTTTTTTAAGAAAATAAGCACTGAAATTGATAGCTCCCTTTCCGGTCAGGAGTACATCACCCAGGCGGCAGTGTTTCTAGATGACTTACACGAATATCACCTAACGATTATAACAGTTCCACTGCACGGAACGCGGTGAGACTAGTCTTTAGATCAAAATTAAGTTGTGCGAAGATAGGATAACCGATGGTCGCTTAGGGTAAAAAACTGGATTCCAAGGGAAGGAAAGCGTAACAGGGGGCGGCAGAAAGTAAGGTGGGCGGATGAGGTTAAGAAGTTCGCAGGGGTCAAGTGGATTCAGCTAGCCGAGAATCGGGTTAATTGGAGAAATATGGGAGAGGCCTTCGCTCTGCAGTGGGTATAGTCAGGCTGATGATGATGATGATGATGATGAAGAATGAAGAAGAGTCAGCTTTGAAGTGCAACAACAGTAAGGCGTCTGTCTTGCTTTTTTTTTTTTTCCTGCAGAACCGAGATCCTTAAGGCGTACAACAAAGCGCAAGTGCAACTCACGCTGCCCAAGAAGATCTCCGAGTACAGCGCTTTGGGAATCTTCTGCAAGGCGTTCAGCGTAAGGGGCACTTTACGGCAGAGAACAAGGTCATTTGTCTGACTGTGCTCACTGTCTCGTTACATGTAGCCTTTTCACCTCTGCATATTTAGCCCTGGTAAAGGCCAATATCTGCTTGAAATTTCGGCTAAGCAAATCTTTTTATAGGGCCACAATACCTATGTACCGCAACCCAAATCTTTTAACTGGCGTGTGCAACGGCCGCCTTTTCTGTGCGCCTGCGCATTAGTGCGGAACAAACGTGCTTCTAATTTGACCTTGGCAGGTTAGCTCCTCTGTAACGCTCAGAATCGCAGAAGATGCGGCCGTCGCGCACGCCAGTTCGATTTGGGCGGCTGTACTGCACTGTGTGTGTGTGTGTGTGTGTGTGTGTGTGTGTGTGTGTGTGTGTGTGTGTGTGTGTGTGTGTGTGTGTGTGTGTGTGTGTGTGTGTGTGTGTGTGTGTGTGTGTGTGTGTGTGTGTGTGTGTGTGTGTGTGTGTGTGTGTGTGTGTGTGTGTGTGTGTGTGTGTGTGTGTGTGTGTGTGTGTGTGTGTGTGTGTGTGTGTGTGTGTGTGTGTGTGTGTGTGTGTGTGTGTGTGTGTGTGTGTGTGTGTGTGTGTGTGTGTGTGTGTGTGTGTGTGTGTGTGTGTGTGTGTGTGCGTGCGTGCGTGTGTGTGCGTGTGTGTGCGTGTGTGTGCGTGTGTGTGTGTGTGTGTGTGTGTGTGTGTGTGTGTGTGTGTGTGTGTGTGTGTGTGTGTGTGTGTGTGTGTGTGTGTGTGTGTGTGTGCATGTGCGTGTGTGTCGCCCGCGTTTCGATGGCGCACGTGCGCTGTGCGATGTCGGAATGCATTTTTTACCCCAGGCAGTCGAAATTTCCGGAGTCCTCCACTACGGCGTCTCTCATAGCCTGGATTGCTTTGAGACGTTAAACCCTGCAAACCAAACCAAGTCTGAGTCACTTTGACACGTAAAACCCCATAAACCAAACCATATATCAGACAATGGCCATATGCATACAATTCATAGAGTTTGCGGATTGCACATAGGTGCTAACCTTTTGTGAACAATAGTGATTTGAATGGGGGACCGTGGCCGCCGCGATCGGCTCCAGCGCAGCGCCGTTGCTTTGTGCGTCAGAAGCACAGTGCACGGGTGCCGAGTTGTCTTCCCGTCAACGGGGCGAAAGCACCAACGCCGCGCTTCATCGCGGAGGCCACGGGGGGATGAATGTATAGCTTGGGGGATAGAGTTTCTTCAGCTGCCGACGCGTAAGCGCGATGGAATTCTTCCATTTTGTTAGAAATTAAGGGACAAATGTTTGTCTTGCATTGGACACAGCCTGCATAAAGACGATGACCATGACGATTATTCGCTTGCATTCCTCACAGGCCGACTTCGGTCACGTGAAGATAGCGGCCGACTTTGTGCCGCCGGCGGAGCTGAGCCTAGGCAAGCTGCAAGACAAACAGAAAGGCACGACGGCCGCCGAGGTGATCCTCAAGGACAGTGGCACCATTGTACTCAAGGGGTTCAAGCACGACGCCCAATGTCCCTGTGAGTCACAGCACAGCTTTGGATCATGATTGCATTAACAACTTATTCGCCTCATAAAACCCAGCGAAAGTGGTTTTTAGTGGGAAATCGACTCAGCGATAGCTATAGCCGCGATGTCCCACACCCTAGACAGGACACCCTTATGTGCTTGCTATAACAGAAAGCCGCGACGGGTTAACTGCCTAAGTCGTTCAAGCTGTTGTATTTAAGGGCGCTGAATTCAAACCCCGCCCTCTAGATTGAACGAGAGCGAGCGATGCCACATTCACATGTTAATAATCATGACAAAGTTGCATTGAACAAAATGGGGATAAGGTGGTCTATATAGTTACTGCAGCCGCATGATATTAATGAAGTCCTGAGATGACTTCAGATGCAAACAGGGTACAGTGGAAGCACAATAAACGCTTCATGTGTTTCCGCAGTTGTGCCTCGTCTAAGCCTATACACTGTTTGCTTGTACATCATTTATGGAACGTTTTCTTCTCATCACCCGAAAGAAGATCACGTGATCATGCAGGGCGGCGTTGTTGCATCCCTGCTTGCTGCTGGAACAATGAATACGCCCAGTTAACCTACACTGGAACAACTGTGTGTGGGACAACCATCGCGTAAGACAGCGAGAATGCGGTTCATCGTCATCATCATCATCATCAGCCTGACTATACCCACTGCAGGGCGAAGGCCTCTCCCATATTTCTCCACTTAACCCAGTTCTGTGCTAGCTGCATCCACTTGACCCCTGCGAACTTCTTAATCTCATCCGCCCACCTAACTTTTTGCCGCCCCACCCGCTACGCTTTCCTTCCCTTGGAATCCAGTTTGTTACCCTCAGCGACCATCGGTTATCCTCTCTTCGCACTACATGTCCTGCCCATGTCCATTTCTTCTTCTTAATTTCTACTAGAATGTCGGTAACTTGAGTTATTTCTCTGACCCACTCTGCACGCTTTCTATCTCTTAATGTTACCCCTACCATTTTTCGTTCCATAGCCCTCTGGGTTGTCCTCAACTTAAGTAGAACTCTCTTGGTTAACCTCCACGTTTCAGCCCCATAGGTGAGTACAGGCAAGATGCAACTGTTGTATACTTTCCTCTTGAGCGATACCGGTAAGCTGCGGTTATTTGCTTCAAAAGGAGTAATCATGCACCGCATGTTTTTTCATGGCCACTTCCTTAAGCAAGTTTTGAGAAAGTCTGGCGACGTTATGGCAGAGAGTACCACAGCTTAATTATTCTGTCGTAACGTTCGGAATTTCTAGCTGGCTGTCTGGTCAAGTGAATTAGGAAAGCTAGGTGGCAAAAAAAAAAAAAAAAAAAAAAAAAAAGATGGAAATAGCGTTCCGGTGCATATCGCCACATGCCGCGGTAAGTTCTCCAGAAATAAAAGTAAAGAGAAGGCCCCGCACCGTGTTTTACATATTGTTGGGTTGTATGGTTTGTGGACAAAAAAAGGCTGCTGAGGGCCATTGTTGTTTCCCAGGCCGCCAAGCACTTGCTCTACCTCCTGGACTGAGCGTATGCTCTAGCGACGCAGTAAGCAATTACACTTATAGCGTTTTGTGCAGGTTTGAAGACACCTCCATCCCTGCGCCCTCCAGACATAATTTCATACCATCATCACAAAGCAGTGCTTTACATTACCGCCCGGAACTCGTGCAGGTTTCCCCTCCCTCCCACCATAGTATCGCATTATTGCGTTTTCATTCTTAAAGCATTCGAGTGGACGGTTAGAGTGTATTCTTAAACTCTTGTTCAGGATAGCACTCCTAGAACGGCCAAATGGGCTGCCACTCACTTTCACATTGCAGTGCGCGGTTGCAATGCGTTGTCACAGATTTGAAGAAAAGAAAAAGGATTCGTGCTCTCCGACTTGACATACACAGTCGACAATACAGAAACTTTTTAGAAAGCACGTGGAACATGCGGACCACGGGGCAACGCTGAAGGAAGTTGAAACTGAATACCTACTTCGTATGACGTCATCGTACACATAATTTTAGACATCGCGAGGATTCGGGATGAAAATTTGAAAAACCGACACAACGTTTACTAAAAGAGCACACATACCGCCTTTTGTTATATTTTAGGCTCCGTAGTTGTGCATAACAGTATACTCTGCTCATGCGGAACGTTTCAGGATACGCGTAGCTTGCGATGAACAGGTTAACTCTTCCCAAGGTCTGCTACAGCGCTCCATAAGAATCGCGTGTATGAGAAATTGCGGATTTTCATGGAATCGACACCGGGGTGCGTCCATGTCGCAGCGAAATAGTCCAGGAAGAAAAATGGGCGTGTGCGGAGCCGTTCCATTTGATCCGTTGCTATCAAAAGGTTACTACCAAACTATTCCTATAAATATATTTCCTTCGAAGCAACACCTATGTCTTTACACTAACAAAATAGAAGAACCAGGATTTATCACTGAAAAAAAATTTGTGACGCCTGCAGCTATACAGAAGGCATGGCAACACGAACCTTCTGCTGCAGTTTTTCCCGACCATGTGGAACAATTTCGGAGGCGTAACATCTCAACTTTAATCATGCATTGAACCCATATTTCTAAAGAAAAAGGGGGGAAGACACTCGATGGAGTCTTTAAAGTTATGAAGCCACAGCTTTTTAGTTTAGCGCATGCCAAATTCGCGTGCCTTTGAAGGAAGTGTTACGCCACCTGTTGACCTCGAGCTGAAATGCGCATGCGTACTGACGCTCGAGGTCTCTAATGGCTCCCGTCTGCGGCTACGCGTGCGGAATCTTGTTCGCGTGCGTACGCTATGTAATTTCGTTGACGTATGCGGTTTACACCTACTCCTTTAGAACCTAAAAGAAAGAAGGCGAGGGAAGGGGGGGGGGGGGGACGCTGGTTCACACGAGGTTTCTAGCATCGCCAACCAGACGGAAGTTTTTGTGAAATTTTGAACCAAAAGCGATGGTACTTAGGATGCCCACAGGAGGAATTCTGCGTAGCTCCACCGTACTATCTTACTCTTGGCGCCCCGTCTAGCTCACGTCCAAAGTCACCAAAGATTAATGAAGCTTGTGTGGAGCCCAGTGAGCTAACTGGACGAAATCAGAAGACTAGACGTGGAATGTAGCCACCCAAACGTGCCATTCTAATCATTCGGAATTTGGTCGCGCTTACAGAATAACGGATTTAGATGGACAGTGGAGCGCCAGTAACGCCACCTGGACAGCACAGGTTCCGTGAACAGGCAAAGGATGCGGAGATTCATTCATTTTTTATTTGTTTTGAGACGGGCCTCCGTAGATCCTTACCGTAGCGAATTATGCATGTATTTCACATGGCGCTTATATCGTCGTGCAAAGTCCGTAGGAATTTAGACATTAATGTGGTGTGTTCTGTACTCTCTTCATAAACTCCGTACATTCACATGATTTTCATGTTGCCCATACACGAAATGCGTTGAAATATAAGAGTCACTAGAGGAAACAATTCATCGTGCAAAAAATGAACCGAATTTGTCTAAACTTGTTCAATCTTTTTACAGCGGCGAAGTTCGCGGCGGCCCCGAATCCCCAACCCAAGGTTGACGAACTGACGTATCTCACCTACGGAGACCAGAAGTGAGTACAGAGCTACGAGTGACTGGAGAGGCTGACGCCACATATGTCTTATACGGTCGGTAGAATAATAGTGTTCACGGCGTTCATCACCTCAATTCGAGGTCATGAGTTCGAATCCCGGCCGCGGTAGCCGCGTTTCGATGGAGGCTAAGTACTAAGGGCACCCGTTTGTTGTGTGACGTCAACGCAGTTTAAGGAACCGCATGTTGGCAAGGTTGGTCACGAGCCCTTAATCACGTGACTCCTTCTCGCTCATTAAGTTTACCTTTATCCTTTCTATCAAGGTGCGGTTAACGTGTCCACAGAAGAACAAGGTCGTTGGGGACCTTGATTCACTCACTTGCGGGGTGTGCTGAATATGCTAGCGTATACACGTGTGCATGTTTTTTGAACACTCGAAAGTAAAACATCGTCCTACGTCATAACGTCTTTTGGTTTTGGTTTATAGGCTTGTTTGAGCCAAAACTGCCTTTCTAATTTCCTTACTTCATGAAAACTTTTCTAGTGACCAGAAGATAGCTGTTGTTGTGCCCGTGCCAGAAAAAGTTGATCGCGCTTAATTACAAATACTTTTATTCAGTATCGCTTATATCGTCGTGTTACAAGATACAATAGACTATAATACAGTTATTCAAATTATCGAACTTCTAAATAATAACTAATCTAATTTAATTTTCAACACAGGTTTCGAAAAGACTATTCGACCGTTATGCAATGAATAAAATTAAGTAAGTTACTCGCATCGTACCTTGATAAAAACCAATCAGATTGATGCAATATTGCCTGACTTCAGCAAGGTTTCAATATAGTTCCTCGGGACAGATTGACCTCTCGAAAACTTCGATTACAGTCGCACCTAAGTGTTCCAACCCTTCGTTATTATGGACAACTTGGATTGTCAAAGGAAAACGCCTCTTACAGAATAAAATAAAGAGATTGGTTAGTCCACCTTTAGCTGTTTGTTTTAGTAAGACGATATTTTGGGCAAGTTAGTTACTTAGCTTGCACATAACGGCACCGCAAAAAAAAAGGACGAGAACACAGGAATGAAAACACATACACGAGCGATTGTCCGTGTCTTGTGGAGTCTTTTTTTTTTTTTCCCTTCCTTTGTGGTCCTCATTTTTTCGCTCTGCAGTTATGTGGAGGCTGTTTGCTTGCCACTCTTCTGAGCGTTGAAAATGGCTGTGAGGGGCGCTGCCGCTGGCGCACCAGCCTTCAACAAAAGCCATTTCCTTTTATCGTTTTGCATTGTCCAAATTGTTACCAAACACACAAGGTGTTTCCTCATTCTTTTTTAATGATTTAGTAAAAAATACGGCTTTGAATGTCGCTTGTCAAAATGTCATTTTGCCCACATTTTCCTTTAATGAAACAACCAAGTTGAAAATAACTACAGAAATATTTCCGGTGTCACAGCAGAACTGCTGTAAAGTTCAATGGTAGTGAACCTGTCGCGACAACTAAACTTTCTCTAGCAACATCAGACTTTTTTTAAGTAGTTTCAACACAAAAGTAGTACAGAATTATAGACTATAGAAAAGTAGCACAGGAATATGTACAGAAATAGAGAACTGTCTGAGGTTACAAGAAAAGTACAAAATTTTTGTCACAAGTTTACACGGTTCTGCATATTCTTTTCGGCTGGGAAACGAAAGTGCGCACTGTATAATTTAAAATAAATTGTCACAACTCGAGGATATAAATCAACGCGCGCATTACATATGATGCCAGTTCGGATGTTCTTGTATTTACTACAGGAAGCCGCAAGTGGTGAGCGACACCACAGGGACTCCCACACAGCAGATAAGAAGTGGATGCGGACGATCGAGAAAGCATCCAGGAAGATCTAGAGCACAACGCCTAGCCTGGATTTGCCGCCTGTTTGCTTGCAGAATAGCCGCTGTGAATTGAGGCTTCGCTGAAGGACCCCATTTACCTGTTCGCAGAAGCAGAGGAAAAACGAAGTAAACGAAACATTACAGATGGAACATGGGAAAGGAAGATGCAGTTCTGAAATCGAGTAGTAGACTTCTAGCAACCGGCCCGCGCTGAGGCGTCGCGCAAACTGGCATTCCATTCGGCACTGCTAAGCAGCAGTCATTCAAGAAGTGACAGAATTACTTAAGCGCTTGTTGCGAGGCGGTTTGGCTACTGGGGTTGCAAGGCACGTGCGAGAAATAACGAGCAGTCTTCTTTTCCTGCACGACAGTTACTGGTGGTCAGCCGATCAGTACGGGTCAGATTTACCACTAGTGCATTATTGGTTAGCTCCCAGTGGACGGGAGATACTATAACCGAAGAGTTCACTGTTGATTATGGTGATTCTGTCACTTGAGATACTGGCAATGGGTACAGGCTGGATCCAGGTTCCCATATGCGCGGGGTACACATGTAATTATGCAGTGACGTGGAAAACATTATCCTCCCCCGCGTACAGGAAGGATACACTTGAGAAAATTGACAACGCTGAAGTGACGGCCGAGCTTCCCAAAGACCGTCATTGGAACGAGTTCGTGTGGTTCTCAGTGTACTGCGTCGACACGAAAGAGAGCAACGCCGACATGGCTATCGACAAGGCACAGGCAGAAAGCTTGCCCCTGCGCCTAGCTCAGTCGACAGCCAATGTACCGCCAGCCAATCCCCCGCCGGCCAATGTACCGCCAGCCAATGTACCGCCGGCCAATGTACCGCCGGCCAATGTACCGCCACACGAGAGTACGCCTGCTCCAAACACAGGTACGATGTCCGGTGATGTCCTTTTCTGTCCTTTGCCGCTGTCATCCGCATTTTGTGTAATGCGTGCCTTCTAAAGAGGTCATATTTGCAAGATAGGTTCAAGTTCTCTCGACTAAAGTAATATTGAGTCTCGTTCCGTGCGGAAATGTAAAAGCATCCCAAGTTCCTAGCTAGTAGTGCTTCTAGATTTTTG
The DNA here is from genome assembly GCF_055883805.1 of Amblyomma maculatum. Taxonomy (NCBI): domain Eukaryota; kingdom Metazoa; phylum Arthropoda; class Arachnida; order Ixodida; family Ixodidae; genus Amblyomma; species Amblyomma maculatum. Next base: position 32,160,563 of record NC_139353.1, read on the forward strand.
CGCGTTTCTTGAAGTCCAGTTGCTTAGTTGCCACTATCTCATGACGGCAGATGTTTACCATCAATTGTGACCTAAATTCCCATTAAGGTTCCTTAATAGTCTTATCTATCTTAAAATCAATATCACTAGCGATCCGTATACAATGTTGCATTGACTCATCTGGTTATCTTTTATCATCCTCTGTTAATTGCTTGGTTATCGTTAGTTACCTTTCTTCATCTTATACACACATCCCGTGGTCACACATCCTGTCCATGCCACCTATGCCAAGAATTTCTTTCGCATTAATTCTTTCGCATATTAATGCTAATACAGAGGCCCATGTACATTCACGCAGGCGTGGTCATCCGGTCGGTGCCTGCGCTAATCGCTCTGGGCCTGGCCGCCGTTGTTGCAGGCTTCGCTATCAGGCGGCGTCCGGGTAAATTCTATTCCTTTCCGCATAAAACTATTCGTTCTCTTTCAGCGCTTGTTTGTTCAGGCTACATTTGCGTTTCTTGCTTATCTGATGGAATTTCTTCGACAGTGTTGTGCGTTGTTACCTGAACGCACAATTGACATCTGTTCGATACCACCCTTAAGACGCGTCAGAGAACCGACACCTATATTCATCGTGTAGTGCGTTAAAGCTATCGCATTTTTAAAGCATGACGTCGCATGATGAATCTGGACATCTCGGTGGGATATGCTTGTACGCATTAGACAGCCTGTTCGTGTGAGGTGGTAGTGGCTATTCCAACCCACAACATCATCCATATATCAGGAGGATGTTCGGACGCAAAACCATTTTAAATGGGTTATGATTATGCGTTATCAAGCGATTATATATGGTTGCATGCGTGTGCGCTTTTCCAGAAGTAATTATATACTGAACTTGAAATGTATCATATGCCTTTGAGATGGCATAATTTACACCTAAACCTTTCTTCATTGACTTATTGCTTTTCAATAGTTAGCACAGCTATTAGAATTTAATTACACCAGCTGATTTCAAATGTCGCTTCTGTGTACAGTCGGAGTTATAAAGTTCATGGTGGCGGCGAAAATTTGCACTAGTTCTCAAGCTAGACTCGCCAGGAACGCTAGTTTTTCTTGACATTTTAATGGGAACGATTATTGAGACTTCATTTGTTTTCAATGTTTTTCTTGCCTTATGAAAACAGTTGTCTCATGCGCAACGCCATGTTTATTAAGCCTACCCTACTGAAAAAATTGTATGAGGCCTCACATTGTCTCACAGAGTCTCATCAATTCACGTATGAAATCGCACACAAATCGCATATAATTTTGTAAGATCTTATTGCTTCTTGTACATTAACATAAATTATGGAAGATATTTTATGATAATGATGTGCACCGTATGAGAGTATATGTGCTTTGATGAGATTGTGTGAGGTTATTGCCCCGTAGAACTTTTTCTTTTTTAGTAGGGTATAGCCGTATGTCGCAAATCTATCTGTTTTTCTTGAGTATGGAGGTTGAGACTTTTACTTCCGTGTTTTAGCAACTAACATAGTTCAGGCCCAGAAAACCATGACAAATGCTACATTAACGCTGTTTCCAGTATGTGCCACATGCAACTTAGCAGCCGGAATCATCACGGGAATGTGTAGTGTGCGGTACACCTCATTGTTTTTTATGGCGCTGTCTGATAAAGAAAGTGCGTTCCCAGGATTCATTTACAGATTATATTAGGCTGTGCGTAAGCTCAGGAGGGAATAATCACTATTTAAATGTCCTGATTGCATCTCAATGCACTCAAAAAAACTTGTCTCAATTAAAGGTAGAAAGAAGAATAGAAAGTTAAGAACTGTCCACTTTTGGCTCAAATTAGTAATTTGCATGAAAGCTGCACTTGATATACTGGATGGAAGACGCGTAATTTGCGAGGAAGCGGTTAATACTGAGGCCATATCACGCAGATGCCATGTTTAAAAACTCTATTTAAGCAAAGACTTAAACAAGACAAAGTGATTTGTGAAACCGACTGCTGGGTGTTGAAACTCACGCAGTGCTGTCCGTAGTTTTTTTCCCCCTTAAAAACTACTTATCTAACATATTGATAACTGTCCTTAGAAATGGTGTTGAAACTGGGAACTTGCAGACTATTTCGAAGATTTAGACTCCATAGAGAGCAACAGAGAAAGGACACAACGAGAGCGCTATGGAACGCTACCGCTCATGTGGTCGCCCTTGGCTGCTGTTGTGCGCTATGCAACCTCTAGCTGATTAACCACTGACTCGAACCATAAACTTTTAACGCGAAAGCATTTAATAGCTCATGCTGTCGTGAACAAAATGTGTACCGCTTTTGCGGTGGCTCTGATTGGCTGAGAAGGGATGACGTCATAGAAGTATCGACCAATCACAGAGCACCACCACAGTATGCGCGAATGCGTGCCTTAATTATGTGGCCATACGCCAATCAATGATCACTTACAAATAATGGTTAATTACTCAATTATTATTGAGTTAATAAGTAAAAACCTAATTGAGTAATTACCTACTGACTGACTGATCAATAACTAATGCCTAATTAATTAATTCCTAATTAGTGCCACTTAAGTAGCAGAATGGGCACTCAGGCTTTCGCCTCTCACTACTTTAGTCGCTAGCTAAAGTACCTCGTAATGTTTTTACGTTTCGATAAACAGCTGACTGCAATGCTTTCATGATGGCATCTTTTACGTAATGCGGCTTTTTTTGTCGGTCTTAAAAGGTATCTGGTGCAACAAAAGCTTCCATGTAGTAGAGGTACTTATTGAGTGCAATATAGCGCGTCTAAGACAAGAAAATTGCCTACTGTGCCGGAGTTCCCGGGATCGAATCCCGGCCTCGGCGGCTGCGTTTCGATGGAGGCGAAACGAAGTGGCGTCCGTGTGCTGTGCGATGTCAGCGCACGTTAAAGATCCCCAGGTGGTCGAAATTACTCCGTAGCCCTCCACTACGACCCCCCCCCCCCCCCCCCCCTTTCTCTCTATCCACTTTCACTCCCACCTTCATCCCTTCCCTTACGGCGCGGTTCAGGTGTCCACAGAGCAAGTGTGACAGATACTGCGCCTTTCCCTTCCTATGAAACAACCAAACAACCAACAACCAGCCTTCTGAAACGCTGCCTGTCCTCCGGTGGTCTCCTACATGTCGTCATGTGATAGATTTATTGATTATTCATGAAGCTTTATTTTCTGACCTTACAAAATGCAACGCCTAAAAAAAAACTGCGTAAATGATGCATTGCTGCAAGCATTCTGCAACTTTTCAACATGCACTTTGTTGATCAAGACAATATTTTAAAAAATTACTAAATAATCCTCAATCATAATGTAATCTTCAAGAAGAAGTAAATATAGTGGAAACTATGCCACAAGACTTTCAACCGCCCACGGCATGTTTAACCACGCTATAGGACACGACACCTTTTTTAAAAGCTTGGTTTCGTATTACTGGAACGTCTCGTACACGTTTTATCTTTGGTCCAGGTGCTCGAAACAAGCGAAAGCGCATTTCTGAAAATGTGACAAATTTTCTTAGGCAAGCCGATCGTAACAGAGCACACAGCTTTCTTTGAACAGCCTGTTTACAACTTAAGGTCGTACAAAAACACGTGGCGTTCTGCGCGGACTGTACTGGGTTGACTGCATACCGCATTTTTAAAAAATGATGCATTTTTTTACTCTTGTTTTAGGTTCCGCACGACGCATCAAGTTCAGCTAAGGACAGCTAGTGCTCGAAACGACGTCGTCGGTGAGGCACATTTTTCCTTCAGGAACCAGTGCCGCGTGGGAATCGTGTTTATGAAATTCGTTTGCGACCGTTGTCAGATGGGGAGGGGGACTTCACACCGAAAAGTTCCGTGCCCCAGAGTCTCACATAAATCATCAGCCCACCACCATCTGTTCAAAAGAAAGATCCGGCTGCTCCCCTCCCTCTAGCCTAGGGCCAAGTTGGGTCTGAAGGAGCGTTTTGTGTTCTAGGTGATGGTCCTACACGTACAATGGGGCCCCCACAGGAATGGGGCACATCAAACGCGAACACGGCCTGCAGCGCCTTCGTGGCATTGAGCCAACGAGGCAGACCTTCATGATCACACAAGAGCTGTCACCAAGGGCGAGCGTTCTCTGTTTGCCGTCTCGAGATACTCGGCCTGGGGTGGCTGCGTTTCGATACCAGAGAAACGCGAAGCTACGGCCGTCTCCTCTTGAAGCGTTATATAATATATATAATTGGTTCACAGGAAGGGAAAGGCGCAGTATCTGTCACACTTGTTTCTGTGGATACCTGAACCGCGCCGTAAGGAAAGGTGGGAGTTAAAGTGGAAAGAGAGAAAGATGAGCCGTAGTGGAGGGCTACGGAGTAATTTCGATCACCTGGGGATCTTCGTGCCCTGACATCGCACAGCACACGGACGCCTCTGCGTTTCGCCTCCATCGAAACGCAGCCGCCGTGGTCGGGTTCGAACCCGGGTACTCCGGCACAGTAGTCAGGCATCCGATTAAATAATCTTAGACAGAACTTATCAGGATATTTGCACTTCGGTGAATCTTTTCAACCACTCTTTCGCCCGCTCCCTCACGGCACGGCTAAGGGGACATTTATTGCGGCTGTACCTTCCTCAAGATGAAATCGATTACTATTCATCTTTCAGCACTCCGGTATCAGTTCTAGACAACGCTTAGTACGCACTGTTACCTTTAGGTCTGCGTACGCTGGCGAATGAAGGGAGTTCTGAGGTCACGTGTTCAGAGCACTGTTGTGCTCGTCGCTACGACTCGGCGGCAAACAGCACCTAACCAAAGCAGTGGAACAAGATGCGTTCAAGTAGATCTTCTTGAGTTAGCGCTCTTTACTTACATAAAGCAACACGCATAACACGGACGCCTGGGCGTGTAACCTAGCGAAAATTAGTGCCGCTGATCGCTGACCGATGGTTTCACAATCATGCTAAGGTGCGTTACCCCCAGTTGCCCCACATACATCGAGCAGCAGCGTCTTAGACCCAGCGGCTAGTGATCACCGACTTTATTGAACGTCTAGGCAAAAGCACGGTGCTCGCATGCCAAGTGCTGCTTGCATGACACCGCTGCGAGGAAGTTGCTTAATCACCCAAATTGCATCGTCGAGTCAATAGAGAGTTTTAGCTTACCGTGATCCGCGATCCGCTATGATCCACCACCGCGCGTTCCACTGCGCATGCCCAGATCCCCTTGACGCTGATATATGGCGCCACATACTTGATGTCGACACACAGACCTGCCGCGTCGGGACCAATCAGCTTGAGCGCCCCGCCCACGCGCGGTAGAGAGTCACGGTGGCGGATCGCGGATCACGGTAAGCTAAATCTCTCTAATGAATGGTAAGCCCTATAAAATGTTGTCCACGTGTACAACGCGCGGTAGAGAGTCACGGTGGCGGATCGCGGATCACGGTAAGCTAAATCTCTCTAATGAATGGTAAACCCTATAAAATGTTGTCCACGTGTACAGCGCAGTGTTCCGTAACACCATCGGATTTAATTTAATCGGTCGAGACAACTGCAAAATGAAGTACGAGTTATTTCAAAGCGGTTTATGTTGCAAATCATAATTGTGACATAACATGTGGACTTTTCTGGCGCGTCTAGAAAAACGTCAGGGGAACCACTCAGAATTCACGTAGCGCCTGCGAAAGTGCCAGTTATGCGAAACAACCGTGTCAGGAAATTCAATTTCAATATGAATAAAGTATCTCGAGTACCTCACTGCTAGTGCTAAGCTTTCGGCTCCAAATACTTGTTCTACATGAGCACATTTGTCATTAAGTACACAAAATGCATTAGCTTTTTATTGTATTTATTTATTTGTATTTATTGTTTTTTACCTATTTTTGGAGGCAGCGCACCACTCTGAGATTCGACGGTTATTATGATACCACTTAGAAACAGCTTGAGTACCTTCATTTAAATCTCCAAAATATTAGGTACCATAATGCATAACTAGGTGCAAAAAAGCTCCCTCGAGTACGTAGTTTAAAACAGGAATTTTGCGACTACTGCCACGATCATGAATTAGGCAAACAAAGGTAGCTATTTTACTTGAAGGAATGTACGGATGCAATAAACAGTTCATAGAAAGACAGACAGGACATTTGCAATCTACAACCGTTAATGCACTGGGAATGGGGATGAATATAGAGCGAAAAAAATCGAGATGGAGAGGAGGAATTAAACATACACGCGCAAGGGGTAGGTAAGCTTCTACTTTTCAATCAATCGATCAGCTGAGAATCTATAAGCACACACTAGTCGCAGCTTACTTTATATAAAAAGCCCTTTCATTAATATTGCAAGAGGTGGGTACTCACAGATAAGTTTGGTTTTTCATCTCCATCTCAATTTTTCTTTTCGCCTTGTATCCACTCCTATCCCCTGGGAATAAACAGTTGCCAGGTGACCTTGTCCTGCCTGTCCTGTGTGCTCTCTCTTTGGATGCTACATCCTTTCGAGCAAGTACGCAACCAACTACAACCTGCTCCCCCCTCAAGCAAGTGAAAGGTAGCTAACCCTCCCTCCCTCTCTCTCTCTCTCTCTCTCTCTCTCTCTCTCTCTCTCTCTCTCTCTCTCTCTCTCTCTAAGTTATTCATATCGAAAACATGTTTCGGCATGAGCCTTGCTTACTGGCGTGAAGGTATTTCAGGTGAAACACACTCCCGCGTGATCCCGTACGCTACAGCCGAGAACGAGAACTTCATTGCCGAAATAAATAAGAAACGCGGTAAATTTTCAAAGAAACTGCGTTAACGGAATGGCCCCGTATATGCGCACTAACTATAGCTGGTAATTCCATGCAGCTGCCAGGCCATCATGAATGCAGATTCAAGCGACTTGGCATCTTCGGCTTCCAAGTCCGGATTCGTCGTCCAGCATCGGATGGATGACCAAGCTGTGGGCGCTGTCTGCCAAAGCTCATCTTAGAAATAAAAGCTTGCTTTTGATTGTGTTATATACACACGGTATATGGAGTGACCGTCATCTACCGAGAAGCGGCGTCGCTACCGCTGACTGTAGGATCACCCACCTTCGGGTAAGACCAAGATGCGCTCTGACGGGGCGTGCGGCATTCACATGTGCTGATCCTTTCAACTTTGTATGCATACGCTATGTGCGTCACTTCAGCTAGCATTAACTCTTTCAGAACCACATGTCATGGTCGGATTGAATAGAATCTGTTTTTCGACTCCCTGCCGAAAGAATTGTTGCATCTGATCAACATCACAAAATCTCGTATGAGAAATCGGGAGGTTCATGTGGGTTAATTAGTTAATTAGAGCCAGTCAAGTCAATCAGACGTCGAAATAGCCGGGAGCTTTGTCGACATATGAAGGGGGTCACGTGGTACTCGATTTCCGGTGATGTAGGTGTAAGTTCTTGTGGCGGGAAATTTGAAATGTTTGAACGTGAACGAGCTGGAAAAGGCGTGATTTACGTGCACAGATGGGTGGGAACGGTTAGGAAGTATGTAAAGAGAGGTAATCAACCAACTCATCAAATATCTTGGATGCGGCAACAACGCTTAGTGCGAGTGCTCACTTCTGTGCCTACAGCTAAATCTACTCATCCTGCCGACATCGGTTGTCGTGAAGCTGCTGAACGTAGGAGAAATGAGACTGAGCGAGCTAAACGAACGATGTAAACTCCCCAAGAGCTGGAAGAGAGACTTACAAAGCGATGACGAAAGGTGGCCGATTAGAAAGTGAGACAAGGACAGCAAAGAAACGATTCGTTTTAATCCATAGCTACTACTGCTTTCGTTTTGTATATCCCAGCTTAGCTGAGTTAAGCCACTGCCATTTTTATTATAAATCCGGGCATTTCGGTTTTAAGTACTTAACATTCGGGTACTTTGAAGGAACACATCTGTATGTGAATGTAAAAAATTAGACATCCTTCCTTTCCTCCTGCATGGGTGAAAAAGAAGAGAATGTTTCTGAACTAAACCTATCAGGAAGTGGCTTAAAGTTGTGCCCCTGCTAATAGTAGGGCCATTTGTTTAACCTACACCAGCTACACCAGTGTAGCAAATCTATACCTACAATGGATTTTTGAGGCACTGGTGTAGGGGGTGTAGGTTAAAAAAATGGCCCTATTAACGCCAGCTAAAATGGAGACACACGATGTCGACAGCAGCTTACTGCTCTTCTTTCTCAACATGGAGTGAGCGTAGCATGAAGTTTCCCTGATAGTTGCTATTCACATTGACGCATGCTTCCATTAATGAGTATAGTTTAGCACCTTGAAAATGGGAGGAACGCAATGGTATATAGTATGCTACGTGGTATTTAACATCAGAAAACTCGACATGGAATATGAAAGACGCCGTAAGTTTTGAATGGTCTTTAATGAACTATAATGCAGAAATGTGCATGGTAAACACTATAGGCATTCCGAACTAATAAACCATTCAAAAAAGTCATACAAGGGAGCGTGAATGTATCCGCATATAGGCGGCCTACACACTATCCTCATAGCAGCTACTATTTAGGCATCGTAATAATACTCAGGATTTCGCCTACCAAGATTACGTTTCAATGTAATATGTATGTGAATTCTGTGTGAATCGACATTTCCTATTATCAAAACAACACTATATCTGCGACTTCATCATCATCGCGTCGTCACTAATCCTTCTTGAGGACCCGGCAAATTTGCGCAGAGGGCGTCATCTGGTCTCCATCGCGGCACCCGAACACCCTTGCAAACTCGTCGACGTGTCGCAATGCCGCGTTTACGCGGTAGTGTGCGGGCATCCATACACCGCGGTGTTCGGCATAGACGGTGTCCGCAGACTCGCAGTTGTCCAACGCATAGTACAGGAAGAACAGAGCGTCCGCCGAGAAGTCCGGTAGGCCCTGGAGGCGGAAGTCTGCGTGCCATATTCGCCGCGGGTTGAGGTGGTCCCTAAAGGCACGGAAACCGAGCTTGACTGCTGCCACGTGCTGCAGGAGGGCGCCGCGCAACTTGGCCGAGTCGACGGACACAGGTCCGCGAAGACTAGCCGGCAGCACGCGTAGATCTTTCTCGAAGCACGACAGAAGGTCATCCAAGCGCCGTGTCGTCTCCTCGCTGAGCGGAATAGGGGCGACCCGCTCGTAGATGTTGTTTGGGAAGAGGACCTGCACCAGAGCGCGGTAGAGTCGGACGGCCACCCTGGGGGAAAAGAGCAGTGATTTACAGGCATTATTAACCATTCAAAACGCACTAGATGACTGCAGTGCCACGAGCAGCCATCGAGCACGCCTAATATGACTTTTCGATGTCATCGTGAGATCCTCAACCTTCGTCTCAGTGGCTCGACTTCATGGCTGTCGATTTCAGGCGCTATCACCTTTGCTCCCTTTCACGCACTGCCTTGCCTCTTTCATTCTTCCGCAACATGTCGTGGGGCGTTTTACTGTTCCTGTGCTGTGCGATGTCAGCGCATGTTAAAGATTCCCAGGTGGTCGAAATTACTCCGCAGCCCTCCGCTACGGCTCCTATTTCTCTCTTTCCACTTCCCTCCCACCTTCCTGCCTTCCCTTACGGCGCGGTTGAGGTGTCCACAGAAAATAAGTGAGACAGTTACCGCGCCTTTTCCCATCCTATAAATCAATCAGTTTTTTTACTGTTTCTTATTTGAGGCCCTAGAAACATTTTCATTCATTTCCAAAATTGCTAAACTTTTGCCGAGCGTGATATCCATTGAGTGAGTGAGTTTATGCGGTGATGTTTTTCACAAACATTCCAAATTTTCAAACTCCGGTGGCCTAAGTCTCCAGTTACGGATTCTACTCCATGTGCAATATCCGAAGTTCAAGTCCCGCTTTCGGTGAACTAGTGGTGTGTTGGCGTACCAATGTGCAGTCTTGTTAGTGTACCGTAGACTTGCGCTCGAAACAAGTAGGCGTGTTCTGCCGAGCGAACACCCAGGAAAACACAGTAAATACGAAAAAATGAAACAGGTATCTGACATTCAGGACGCTCAAGCGCGTAATCCAACGTTCATAACATTACTGTCAATACTAACATTTTGCACTGTTTGAGAACTAGCAAAAATAACGCCAATAATCAGGCACATTTCTTGACTTTCTCCTTGTTGAGAAAGGACTTCACTCCCACTATAGATATCGATATCTGTCTCTCTCCATCTTCGTACATTGAAGGAGCCAGAACCTGAAAGGAAAATTTTTTGCTCATCCGGCGAGAAAACTTGATAAGAGGGCGCACGTAACTAATATGTGAGGTGCATTTGCACCTAAATGAAGTGTATCATGGAAATCACACATTTGAAGTTTTACTGAGGCAAGCACCGGTACATTAGTATTTTCTTGCACGTTTTTATCATTCAGTAAATTTTGATGCGATTGCACCAGAGCTTCCGTTCTCCGAAATATCCGGCGGTGTCGGCACTGACGGCGCACTGAGCGAAATATCGCAAAGATGCTTCTCTTGCAGGGGGGAGCTGGGGGGGATTACACGCGACATTGTCGGACACTGATTGACCGACGGTCCACATGACAAGGCGGAGTCTGCGAAACTGCTAACTCTTGTACCTCTGGCGACATGTTTAACGGACCCAGAGAAAATTGAGCCCTTGAATTTAAAGTCTAAAAAAGCTATTCCTATACAATGCATGCATGTTTTATATGGCTTGGTAAAAGGGATGCTTTGTGTGTTAGAGGAGAAGGAAGAAAAAACTTTATTCAACGCGCTATTGAACATCAATAGAGATTTAGCTTAGCGTGATCCGCGATTCGCTACCGTTATCCGCCACCGCGTATTCCACTGCGCATGCCCAGATCCCCTTGACACCGATAGATGGCGCCACATACTTGATGTCGGCACATAGACCTGCCGCGTCGGGACCAATCAGCGTGTGCGCCCCGCCCACGCGCGGTAGAGGGTCACGGTGGCGGATCGCGGAACACGGTAAGCTAAATCTAATGTTCTTGCGGATAATGGGATACCTTACGAATGCATTCTAAGGACTATGTCTAAGATAACCGGGGCACAAAATAATGAATGCATTAAGGCTAAGCGAGTAGAAAAATTTATGTTCCCGCAGGAGAATCCGCAAAGGGAGCAGAACGTGGTAGAAAACAATACATCCGCGTCATATCCCTAACCGCTGAGCTTGCGTCTTCGCCATACTTTTTCTCATTCTTGGAAAAACATGGGTATAAAATTGTGCCTAAAAGAAAATGTACGAGATTCCAGGCGTATTTATGACATGCCAATTTTATCCAATAAATTTCAAACAAGTGAGTAAGGCACGGAACTGTATCCTTGATACTTACTTTACATTAACTAGGTAGATAAGTAGCCCGTGGTGATCACCCTTTCTCAAAGATCGCTCCGCCTAAATACACAACGTATTGACAAAATGGCGGCAAATATGAGCAGTGAGTGGCACTTTACAAGTTCCTGAACAATATACTTTAGTTTTACCGCAAAATTATGGCAGTTAGGGAAAAAATAGAAAATAGAAAGAACTTAAGGTGCAGAAATTTGTGAAACACATATATCGAAACCAGTGAAGATCAAAATAAAAGCTTTCGCAACGAACATTTCGAAACAAACACCTTGTTTTCCTAGCGCTTTATTTAGACCAGAAGAGCATCTTTTCTGCAGCCCCTAATCGACGCCTCAACGATTGTATTTCAGACGTGACTGTCGAAGAAGGGTTCCTTCCATGGTATATTTCCTGTTTCCAGACCTGGAATGTTTTAAACCTATAACTACAGTGGTAGTCCATATATACTACGGAGCAATATAAACAACCTGGTCTTTGAAACCATTAATATAAGTAAGAGTATCTGACGTCCAGAAATTGTCAAACCACGCGGGTTCTATGCAATCATCAGCTTGTGCAAACAAAAAACAGCGTCATCATCAGTCTAGCGAAATGAGTATGCTAATGCAACTTCCACACGTGCTACACAAGAAGCCTTGTATGGCGTGGGTAGCACGGGAATTTTTAGAATGTGCAGGACTCTCTTTTTCTCACTTTCTTCATTAGGGCACAGGACCGTACACGCAGCTTACCTGGACAAATGGAATGCGAACATGGTGGTGTTGCTCCGTACGGACGTATTGAATAGCGCCATGGGCACATGGACACCTTGGTGAATCACGCTGTACTCCGCAATGGTGGCGAGCTCCGAACGCGCCTCCCCTCTCATCGCCAGCACCTCCTTCCCACTTCTGAGCAGCACCTGTAGCCTCTTTTGCTCCTGCAGCATGGACACCTGGTGGAAGAAGCGAAGAGGATGTTCGCTTCTGCGTGGAACCTCTTGCGGCGACGGCGCACACGGCTCCCGCCTCGAAGGGAGCGCCACCATGCGGTTCCTCTTGAGCCGGTAGCGCACGATCAGAGCCGAGAGCTCGTTCATCCACGCCGCGCGTTCATGGTGCCGACTGAATGAGGACTCGAGGCGGGAGAGCCATTCGGCCAGAGGTAGATCAATGTGCGATATGTTACGAAGCTGCACGGCCGCCTTTGCGAAGCATGCGGGAAGCACCTGCTGCACGGCAAGAAGGCAGAGAGCCTTTGTCTGCGAAACATCGGGCAGCGTCCGTTCCAGAACGTCTTTGCTGAAGACCTGCCGGAGATTAGAGAACTTTTCCGGAAAAAATGGTGCTACTTTGACCAGTGCCATAAAACCCAAGTAGTTCGCGACAGCTTGAGGGGATAGTTCCTGCATGGCTGCTGGGAGGTGGTTTCGCAGATAGTCGGGAAACTTAAGAACGACCTCAGTCGTACCGTCTATGGTGACGATGCTGTTGAAAACACCTTCGAGAAAGTTCTTAAAACCGGTGTCGAGTTCAATCAGCTTGACGTTCGTGTAATGGAGCGGACCGGTGTCGGGGCTGGCGGCCAACGCTGGAGACGAGCCCAGTCGGATGAAGACCCTCATGACGTCGGATACTTCACTGTCACCAACGGTTGCCGAAGCAAACCTATTCATAGCCTCCATGAGCGCATCTTTGAACAGCTTCGTCACAGCTGGCCTGGAAGCGTCATTGCAGGAGAATACCAGCCGAGGTTTACCAAGCTCGATAGCTGCAGCTTCGAGAACTTTAGGACTAATGCCGATGGTGACTGATGCCAATGCGGCGACATTTAAGTCCCGTACGAGCTCACCCGCAAACAGCCACACTGTTGATTGAGTGACGGTTGTTACTTTGAATAGAGGCCATTCCTTTATAGCCCAGGTTTGAAAAAGTTCTCGCGCCACGTTGACAACAGTGTCGCCATCTTGGCCAACCTTATCGCGTCTCATGCAATCTTTGTGCAATGCCGCGGCTGTCTTGACGTCCGTGTCACTCATTCCTAGCAGGACCGGCTCGATATCACTGGCTAGCCTGTCCTGCAGTAGCGTATCCGCCGACAAGGCGGCACCAGTTCCCATGCCTGGCACTGGATGTACTTTCATCCAACCTTCGCATACGTACTCGTAGAAATCATCACAGGGCTTCTTGTTTTGGCTGATAAGCGATTTCAGATAAGCAGCTTCTCTTAGGCATACGTCAGTGGAGCAGTAGTATGCCTTCAGGCTTCCTTCGGTGGTTGGCGAGGTCTCTGTTATTATGGTTATCGTGTCGTCTTTATGGTCTTCCCACCACAGAAAGTAGAGCAATAGAAGAAAGATTAGCAGCAGGGCTAGAACAATGATGCAACATGGACACGAAGGAAAGATTCGTCCCTTAATGTAATGGTCTGGCGTCAAAACTTGCGAGAGCTGGTCCTTTTTCTTGGCCGGGGACTGACTGGCATCTCTGATGAGCGGTTTCTTCATATTCTCTTTGCTCTTCGATTTTCTTGACCTACGTTTCACACCAGATATGGGCTCCTCTTCCTCAGCCGTTGCTTTCGCTTTTGCTTTAGCCTTGGCTCTTGCCTTCCGTTGTTCGTACTCCGCCTCCGTTTCATTCATGTGCTTTGCGCACTTGTGAATCCCACGAGCCTTGCGGTTTGCTTCATTGATGCGCTTTTGAGGCGCTTTTGCAGCTGAATATTCTCGGTTCGGAAAGCCGGCTTCTACCTCTCGCTTCGGTAAACGTGTTTCCCTTTCTGTTACTTTAACTTCCCTAGATTTATGAACTTGACCAGGGGGGGCGACTGGATCTGCTATTGATTCCAAATATGACCTTGACGGCGATCGATAACTTAAGATATACGGCCTCGTAGCTACAGGTTCTGTGGCAGTAGGCTGAGCAGGGACTGGAGAACGCGAGGCTTCTGCATTGATGCCGGCAGCAGGTAACGCCGTGGGCACATATGAATTACTCATTGTGGTCGGCTGCTTGATGTGCTTTCCTGGTAGTCCTGCGCTTGCTATGTTGGTGGATGGAGGTAGTGCTGCCGAAGCTGGAGAAGCCACTGTACTTGGCAATAGAGAAGGCACTGTTGTTTTTGAAGGTGTTTTTGAGCCTGGCGTCTCTTGCGATGCTGGAGAAGACGCGCAAGTGGATTGTGGAGACACAAGCGGTGAACGAAACACTATTGTGCATGTTTTAAGCGAGCTTCCTTTATCTTCTGCCTTTTGAGTCTGGATCACAATTTGTGGTGCATTCTCATCTGTAGAAAGATATCTATAAGTGTGCGCTGATTGTTCTCCTGTGAGGTGTGCTGGTTTGATAGCTTCTCGGGCTTGAAAAGACTTTGATACCTCGGTTGCTTGTGCCGCGTTGAGGGCGTCAGGCGCCTTAGAAATATCCATCGCGCTTGAACATCCCCTTGGGATACCGGTTTCGCGGTCCGCCTTATCTGTATCCGGAGGCTGCACGATCTTCTTTGCAGGAACGAGGGCAGGTGCCTCAGGTGAGGTAGATACGGCCCCTTCCTGCACGACAGGGGGCAGAATTAGATCCGAAATTAAGAATCTCGACCGCTCAGATGCCTCTTGCTGTTCAAATGGTCTTCGCTTTTCTTCTCCTTCATTTATCTTTTGTACGTCAGTGATCTGCCTTGTAAGGGATGCTTGAGGCTGTACCATTTCTAGCGCACCTTTGTCATGAGCAGACACTTCTTCCTTTGAAGTCTTTGCCCCATGCTTAGTGCCCTCACATGTGCCTCCCACTACATATGGATGTGCTTCTTCTTGGGGCGCATTTAAGGCAGACGTGATTGATTGTGGCGTGGCTGTTTTGGTCTGAACAGACGACTCTTCGGACAGTTTTCCTGAAGTCGTAGCTGTCTGTGGCGTAGCTATAGTGGCAGACGAAATCCCTGTCTCCTGGGAGACTTTTATAGTTGGCGTAATGACTTTCCGCGTGTCTGCCTTGGCAAGAGCTTCCTCGCTGGAGATATTTCCAGAAGGCGTATTTGACTGCACTTTAGCTATAGTAGTCACGTCCTTTGAAACAGGCGTCGTAGGTAGTGGCGTGACTGTCTTCGCGGAAGCAGGTCCAGCCTCATTTGGAGCTTTTGCCTTTGGCGCAGCCGGCTGTGTTGTGGCCTCGGAGGCAGAAGCAGGCCCTTTTTTTTGGGACACCTCCGTAGAAGTCTTCGGTTTGGGCGTATCTTGTTTACTAGGTGCAGTCCCTTCGGATGCATTCGCCATAGTCGTAGCGGGCTGCAGCATGGCTTCAATCTCTGATTTATGGACTACCTCTTGCACTGTGTCTGCCTTGACTGACAAAAGCGCCTGCGTCGTCTCTTTCGACGTCATTGGCATAGCCGAGGATGGCTGCGGTGTTATTGGGACGACAGACAGAACTGCTGTCTCCTTCGTTAAGTTTGTGCTATGTATCGTTGGTTGTGGCTTGGCTGCTCTGTCAGGTGTCTTATCAAAAACCTTCAGAGGAGGCACTGCCGACGGTAATAAGCGATCGTCTTCCACTTTTGAATAGTCTCGGATGGCTGATCCCGATGATGTTTGGAAAATAGGCGCCTGTTTTGCTTGCAGCTGCGGAATTTTTGGCGGGAGCTTTGGAGAGTAGTCCCACAACATCATCTCGCCGTGCGCACTCTTCATAGTTGATATTTTGAAAATGCGCACCGCTGGAGATGGGCCAGCAGTAGGCTTTGGCAGAGGGGATTGATGCACTGTTTCGGGCAGTTTTGTGGTCACCGCCTTGGGCAGCTCATGGACTTGGTTTTGACCTGATGAAATCATATGAGTTTTTTCTTTCTCCATTTTTTGCCCAACAGGATTAAAGGCATCCCTAAACGAGCGAGTGTGGCCTGATGCTCCTTCAGCATTAGCTGCTGTCCCTCCCTCAGAGTCGGTTTCACGTCTTAATCCGCGCTGTGTTTCTTGGCCGGAAAACTTGGCGTTCATGCCCAAATATTCGGCCGGTTTCGCTGTGAGGTAGGCATCAAAACTTCTAATGGCTGATGTCTTCCTGGAAGCACTGGTGGTATCTATATTAGGTTCATTGGCTGCAATCAAGAGCTTCACATCTTTCGATGTTCCGATGATTCCTGCTGTATTGTCATGCACAGAGGCGATGTATGGACGAGTTCCTTTTAGTACTGGTTGCTTGTTTACTGAACGGCTCTGAGCAGCAACTAAGTTTTCCATTTGTGGATCTAGAGCAAATTGTGGTGATGAGGACAGTTCTCTGGGCGAGTGATCAACATTTGAAATGTCGTGAATGTCCATGATAAAAGGACGCATTGGAATCCTTCTGACCCCACGGCTGACGGTAGCTGCCTGCGTAGGGAGCGTAGTTTCTTTCGGATCCCGTGAATCTGGCGCAGCAGCCGTGGGAGAGGACGGCCGGCACAATTCAGGATCAGCTTCTTTGTCTTGTCTTCGGAGCTTATCCCCATAATGAAAGGAGGCCAGAAGTGGCCTAACCTTAATAGTTCGCCTGCCTGGAGAGTAGGGGTAACGAGAGCCTTCCTCTTTAGTCGCAAAGCTTTCGATTCGCTCCTCTTGCCTTTGCATCTTTTGTACCTTCTCTTCGACGTGCTTCGCTGTTGGCAGAGGCGTGGTTTCTCGCTTTGATTGACCAATGGGTGTCGAAGCACTAGTCCGACGTACCGATGATACCGTTGGCTTTGATTCTGGGACAGTAATACTTTGCCTGCCTGGTGATCCGAATATGAGAGAGCTCTTTCGTGAAGGTACGTTAAGCTCTTTTGACAGAGACTGCGAGTAGGTTTCCCTGCCTTGAGCTAACTGTGAGCGTGGTGAAAACTTCGACTCCAGAACAGGTATACTTCGCCTCCCTGGCGAACGTTGTGTAGAACAGCCTTTCAGTAAAGACATTTCGCTCCCTTTTGAAGATACTGCCGAAGCTCGCCTTTGCGTCTTCTCTGTCTTCTTGTTCACATTCTTGGTACGTGCTGCTGGTTTTGCCTCCTGTTGGTTTACATCATGCAGTGATTTCATCGAGCGCCGAGAATCGTCTGTAGATGTTGGCTTTTTTTCAGTTTGCGACATGGTCTTTCCTTTTGAAGGGTCTATTGGTTTTGAAGTGCTGATGCGACGTGTAGAGAGAATCGCTGGCGTTGACTCCGAAATTGACTTATCCACAGGTGGGGAGACTTTCCTCTCATCCTGCACCTCCCATTGGAATGGACTTGTATTCTTTTTAATAGAAGCCTTCCGGTGGCTTGGGGGGTATTTCAGGAGTTCTGTGTAACTAAGAGCTTCGCTTGAATGGGGAAGAAAGCGTTCGTAGTCTACTGACCAGCCATATTCAATGTCTTCGTCCTGTTTCTTTGATCTTTTTGACACCTGTAGGTTTTCTGTTATTATCGGCTTCACGAATGGGGACACTTCGCCCTCATTCTGCGTATCTCGTTGGAATAGACTTGCATCCTTTTTAATAGAGGTCATCCGCTGGCTTTGGGGGTACTTCAGGAGTTCTGTATAGCTAATAGCTTCACTTGAATCAGGAAGAAAGCGTTCATAGTCCACTGGCCAACCATACTCAACCTCTTCATCCTGTTCCTTCGATCTTTTTGACTCCTTTACGTTCTCTTTGATTAACGGCTTTACGGATGGGGACTCTTCACTCTCATCCTGCATCTCCCGTTGGAATATACTTGCATCCTTTTTAATAGAGGCCTTCCGCGT
Organism: Amblyomma maculatum; assembly: GCF_055883805.1. NCBI lineage: Eukaryota > Metazoa > Arthropoda > Arachnida > Ixodida > Ixodidae > Amblyomma > Amblyomma maculatum. The sequence goes on from NC_139353.1 coordinate 32,178,608, forward strand.
GTTTTGAGGGTACTTCAAGAGTTGTGTGTACTTAAGGGCTTCACTTGAATGGGGAAGAAAGCGTTCATAGTCAACTGGCCAACCATACTCAACCTCTTCAGCTTGTTTCTTTGATCTTCTTGACTCCTTCAGGTTCTCTTTTATTTTCGGCTGGAACTCGGTAATAGGTGATTCCTCTGGTGCTTTGCTCGGTTCCGAGAGAAGCGGCTCCAGTCTCGCTTGTTGTGACTTTATAATCCCCAGACGCTTAGCGCCGCGCCGAACCGTGACCGCTGCAGAGACGCGCTTCACGAATGACGTAAGTGAACTGCTGTCGTCACTTGATGTCGGCAAATCTGGTGCCGCGACAGAAGCACGGTGCCTGTGGGTAATGTCCACAGTCAACTGCAGTAAAAAGAGAACCATAATTTGCAGCAATTGGTATAAACCACAGAATTACCTCAATTGTGGATCCGCGATGGAAAGAAATGAGCCCTAACGCAAGAACATCACATTTTAAAACTACATTAAGATTATTCTCTATATATATATTTCTATCAGAATATGACCTTAATATATTCCCAACTCAAAGAATGCTTAAATATCTAGCACAATGCTCGGTATATTAAGAAGAAAGACTTGCTAGGCTAATGGTGCATTGGCATAAAGTGACCGCCAGACGTGACCGGTGGAAGCTTCATCAGTAAGTGTCCGGTATATTAAGATGAACGCCTTTCTAGGCGAACGGTGCGTTGGCAGAAAGCGACCACCGGACGGGACCGCCGGTCGTGACCACCGGAAGCTTCATCAGGAAATGTTTGCCGTGTAAAGACAGATTAAATAATGAAAAATGATTGATAGTGCTAGATTAATAAAGGTTATAATCACTAAAAATGACTATTAATGACTTGTAATGACCCATATGTCTTATGACAGCTTTCAACAACTGCACTTGATTAGAAATGACTAAAATGCTGGGTGATGAGTAGTGATGACAAATCACTGCTAATGGCTTGCACTGACTAATTATTGCTACATTAACATGGACTGACCACATAGAGCAAATTACATCTAAATCACAAAAGAAACTTGGTTTTCTGACGCGTCACTTATATCTCGCCGACAGGGACACTAGACTTGAAGCTTATAATTTCCTTGTACGTCGTTCTTTGGAATATGCATCAAAAATTTGACACCCTTATCAAATCACCTTAACTAACATTCTTGAATCCGTCCAAAATAAAGCTGCTCGATTCATCTTGCCATCCTATTCACGATATCAAAGCGTTTCATCTCTGAAGGAAACACTCAACATGCCATCCCTATCATTGCGCAGAAAAATCATCCATTTATTGTATTTTCACACTTTATCATAATAGCACTCCGTTCACCCGGTTGCATATATCTCCATCCTTCATACGTCAAATCGCGTTGATCATGCCCATAAATTTAACCCCATTTTTGCCCGGACGGAAAAGTGCAAGCATTCACCATTAATCTTATCAATAAAAGAATGGAATGAACTGCCACCCAGAATCGCCACGATAACAGAATCATCTTTATTTCAGTCAGCATTGAAAACCTACCTCGAATCATTACACTTTCGGTAAATATATTCGACCACTATGCCGTCTCTTTTCCTACCGCTGTTTTCTTTCTTTTGCATGAATTTCCACCGCGATTGCATTATACTCAATTTCTAGGATATAATGCTATGTTATCTCTGGGTGCGTTGTTCATGAGTGCTACTTCACCATCCCGATTGCTATGTTTGTTCTTTTTTTTTTGTTGTTGTTTATTTGTTTGATTGTTTCTTTAACAAAGAATTGTATACTAACTTATGCCCCCCCCCCCCCCCCCCCCTATGTAATTCCCCCAGCCGCCGGCCTTTGGGGTATCTGAATACGAGTAAAAAAATAAATAAATAAGTTTGTAATGAGCAGTATTTATAACGACGACTTGTAACGAATACATTTGATTAGAAATGACTAAAATGCTTAGTATTCAGTAGCAATGACTGAAATGACAACTAATGACTTGTAATGACCAATACGTCTAACGACGACCTGCAACAACTCCACTTGATCGGAAATGACTAAAAATGCTTAGTAATGAGTAGTAATTAATACTAATGACTATTACTAGTAGGCTTTCGCCGTTCACCTTTGAGATATCTTAAGAGACCCTGTAATTTTAACAAGATAGTTGAAAATTACATGAGGTTTCGGAAAACATTGTTTGCTTAAAGAGGGTGCCAATTTCTTAAAACATTTACGCCTAAGTATTTTGACACAGAGTTTCTATTAACGTCATACGGAGGGAAATTGCTTGCTTAACATACCTCCAAAGCGCGATCGTCGGGTGAGGCATAGGTTTCTAGGGAGAGGTCCTCGAATCCACCAGTTGGCGCCATTTCAGAACTTTCAGTGAAATATTCCGGTTGGGCAGACTTGCCTACATTCTCGAAAGTTCCCATTCGAGGTCGAGGCTGTCCAACGGGCTCATCTTGAGAACTATCCTCCAGCAAAGTAGTCGAACTTGCAGCTCTTACAGGGAATCCCGCTAATAAATGTCTGCCTTCGTTCTGACTGTTGCTGGTCGCGGTGCACACATCGATTTCAGTTTTCCAAACCCCGTAGCAAGTTGCGTCTCCCATGGCGTGCTGAGCCTGTAATTCATTTTTTCTACGTAGCGCTGATTTTGGTAAAAGCCATGATGATTCTGGAAGCAACGATGACTGCATATGGCCGGCAGGTATGGGCAGTGCCATAACAGCTGAGCGGCTTTGGTTACCAGTGGGCGCACCTGAGATCTTCTGTGTCATTGTGGTAATGCGGCCTTTTGTGCGCTGAACATGCGGCAGAGTCACCGAAGAGAAATCTCGTTGAGGCTTCCGCACTAAACGTGGTTCCGTAGCTGTGGGCCGCTCTTGTATAACATCTCCGCATTTAGAGAGCTGATTGTTCGCTGATATATTCGACGATTGGTGTTCAGACGTCACCTCAAGGAGCTGAGCATTAAACTCTTCCGGGGCGCCAGATGTTTGCTGCGGAGGATCGTCCATTAGCCTTTCATCGAGTCTCTTGGTCCCAGTAGAAGGAAGCTCCGTCATATGTGGTAAAAACTCCAACATTCCGGACAACTCTGAAGTGGCCTTCAATGAAATGGTTGCACTTGCGTCTGGCGACGGCCAACCGCTCACGGATGTCGTCGCCCTGTGCATTGGGAAACCTCGCCCCCCGCCACCATAGGAAAGAGCAGAGGCGCTCGGTGCGCAAACAGTGTGCTCCGGTGGGAGTAAGCCTCCCATTTCGGGAGCTGGCCGCCGCATTTTAGGCAGTTCTTTGGAGCGGAAATGGCGGCCGACCGAAGTTGAAGGCTGGGGACTTTGCTGGCGCATTTCTCGTTGGTTGGCTGCGACGACAAGCTTCTGTGGCAGCAGCTTGGAGTCGTGCTCTGCTTTCTTCACGGTTGAAGACCTCGTTGCACTCCCTGAGCGGTCTAACAACGTCGACGGAATCGAAGCGAAGGAGGTCCGGTACGGGCGTGGCTAACGAGTGCGTGCCTCGCGCCTTGTCTGGTCCTTGTTCTCCTTGCTTCACAAAGATTCGCTCGCGTGCGCCCAAAAATTTTATTATTCATCCTTTCTAAACGACGCAAACTTTTCGATGCCCTATTTACCAACATGTCTATTTAGGGCGGCTGCACGGAACTTGCCTGTACACATGAATGGGGAACTGGATGCCATGACGTTAAATCGGTCATAATAAAAGTGCAGCGGAGTTTAATCTATAGAACGAGTTTTCTGTTAAGCTACGCTGAAGGATTTCATACCTTATCTTATCACGGCTAACAAAATGGCACTGGTTTATTGAATGTATTAGCTTGAGCGTTCTCCTCAAACACTGGTACTCTTGTAAAATGAGTGGTATAAGTTGTGGCTAGTATAGACTCGCTATTGGTGGCTTCAATGGCATTCAACTGTCTTATATTAGATTGGATTGGTACTGAGGCTTCACGTTTTTACCAGGTGGACCAGAAAGGTCCTAGCCAAGTCAATTCCCTACTGTGACGGAGTCTGTCCCGCCATGGCGCAACGCCACCAACACTATTTATCTATTATGCCTTATCCAGTACTCAAGGCGTCGTTTGGTTGCCTCCACAGCCACAGCCCTCTCATCCCGCTGTGTCGCATCACTGTCCACCGCAGCGTCTCCTTGCGGCTGTCCAGACGTGAACCCCAGCTACTGCGACAAAGTTGACCCGCTAGGCTGTCTGCGGCCCAGGTGATGACACTGGGGCTAGAGCGCACGAACTGGCAGGCTATGAGCGCGCACGCCACTAGAGAGCATCGATTTTGAAGGAATGCGACCAAGCGGAGCAAAAGATATAGAGCGTGCTTCACTAAATATGTCCATTGCTATAAGAGAGGGACGTCATTTGACATGAGCGCCACCATGCGTTTGTTACCCACGGGCCTCGCTATCCTGGCATCTAGCTTTGTGTCTCAACCTCTTCATCACCCATACCAGTGGATACAGCTATTACGCAAAACTTCTCAGCTGGAGGAAACTAAAACGAGATTCTCTTTGCGCGTGGCCAGAGAAACACAATTTCTAGAGGTTCAACAAGCGTAAACCTAGCGTAATATGCGAAAGAACTAGCTTGGCATTGCTTGTATTAGTAGATGGTAGATGTATTTTACATTGTCGCTGTCTTCTCGGCTTCACCTGCCAAAAGCACGTTCGAGAGGATAGCCGCGGTGTACCTTGCCCACGTTGCCCCTAAAGGCATGGATATAAAGCCACTTTCACACCACCCATACGAAAGTGCCCGAGCGGCATATGGGAGGCGAGTCTAACTCCGGATCTAAAGGTTATATAAGAATGTATGTCATTTCACTAGCCTCCTAGCTTAATAACGAAGCACGAATTCGCGCTCTAGCCTCAATACCGGAGAAATCAGTTTGAGAATGAGCCGGTCGTGGGCCGAGCTCTCCCAATATAAATTAGGAAGATGCTTAACCTTGGCGTTAAGAGAAAACGCAAAAGTGTGCGCATTCAATGGCCCACACTTAATGCTTGTAGCTCTGCATCCCGCCTTCGCTTCAACCGTCTAGCTGCCTCGCACCGAGCATTTGTGTCCGCTGGAATGCATGGCATCCATCTCACAAAGTCTCACTGGTAGTAAAGTGCCAACATCACGAGAAGAAACCCTCAAATGAAGCCCCTACCTATTGCTCGCATTTCGTGCAGCATCAGATGACGATGCCACACTAGCACCAGCCACAGGTTCCTTCATACATATTAAAACCAGTCATTACTCACCAATCAGTCAGTGAACCAAACACACTAGTGTCAGCCAGATGGCGTCTAATGACCAGAACACTCACAGACTCGGATGCTACAAGATCATCCACCGCCGACATTTTCCCCAGAGAAAAAAAAGAGAGAAGAGAGGAAGGAGAGAGGGAAGGATAGAAGGGAGAAGAGCAAGACGAGCGGCGGCGGGGAGTCGAGAGAGAGATAGGCAACAAACAGACGCATCGGTGTGCCAATGATGATGATGAAAAACATTATATATATATATATATATATATATATATATATATATATATATATATATGTTATATATATATATATATATATATATAATATATATATATATATATATATATATATATATATATATATATATATATATATATATATATATATACACACACAGGGAGGGGCGGTCCTTAAGGGGCCGCCCCTTACAATTGCAAGGTGGTCTCCCTCTTACGAGAGCCCATTGTGCCGAGACGCGTTTGAATATTCTTCAAAACTCTCCCGACACTCAATAAAACAGTTTTACCCATCAGTGAGTATCCGCTAACACTAGCAACCATCGCCCAGCCAATGAACCAACAAAACAAAGATCATATACACTCCCACAAGCCGTTCATCATTTGCGACATATTTTTCTACTCTAGACGCGCAGTTTTCACTAGCGCCATCTATCCAAAAAAAGACGTATCAGAACAGTTCTTATTGTCACCACCATGGAGAAATCGGCGCCAACCAAATATTAAGGTGAGTACTGCATAATTATTAACCAAATATTAAGGTGAGTATGGTACTGCATAAGTCAAGATCAATTATTTATTTCTTATGCCGTCACTAATCTCTGGCCAATCGTGCACTGTAGGTTATGCCTTGTCGACGGTGAAGATAAGAAGAAAAGCGTGCCTTTTTTTATCTTTTTTTCCGTTTTTATTGTTCTATTTTCATTGTTTTCTATTCGCCTCAAAATTTCAAATTATTTCAGCAACACTAACTCCTAATTATTAGGTTATCTATCATACAGTCAAATCGACATTATCAATTATATTATGTCACCTACAACGAATTCCGGCCAATCCCCCACTGTGGGTATGTGCCATTATAACGAGGGAGAAGAAGAACAACAACAACAACAACAAAATTTCAAATATTTTGCTTTTTTTTTTTTCAATCAGTTTTGTGATCTTAAATCTTATGTTTTTGTTTAGTTGTCAATTACTTTAATGCACTAATTCAGTTTGTGTAGGACGTTTGGCAGTCCACACTGAACCCTGGCCACTCCCCCTTCGTGAGTATGTGCCAAATATCAAGGCAGAAGAAGAAGAAGAGCGTCCCGACGTCTTCTCTTTGGACGCGTACCACTTAAGCTCAGGTTAGAGGCAGCAATAACTGCAATTGTGTTCCTCGCAGAGCGTCCGCCGGTCTTCGCCGAGAGAGCGACACGCCATGGCTGCCCGGATGATCAGCGTGGTATTCCTGGTCAGCGTTGCCCCACGCGGTGCGTTCCCTTTTTTGAGTTATCTCTTAACCAGGCTGAAGGCTCCTTAACCACCATGTGCTAATTCATGTATTCGTCCATCGCGGCAGCTGCACCGAGTACCTCAGTCGCTCCCTGGCACGTCTTTGATGAAAATTTGTGTATGCAAATCGCCTCATGGGTTTCAGTTTCTGCCCTTGCGAATTACAATTCGAGATCGAAAATTCGAACCTTTCGTAGAGAGCTCTACCCGCTAGCGAAGTGATCTCGTTGTCACTAATATATTCATTATTTCAATAACGCGGCAGACGGTATCCCACAAATCAGCTTTGTTTCAAGAAACAAATTCTATGGGAGGTTTATGTGTATGCTGACAATTTCACAGCACGTTTGTCCATAACTGTGCAGGATGGCCTTGACTTATTTTAAAGAGACACTTAATGGAACTCGGCCGAATGTTGCTCCCAGTAAAGATTGGAAGTTTTCAATTTTTTAATCATTTAACGCGAAAGTGTTCATGGTCTCGTTCTTCAAAAAAATTCGCCGCCAGTGTTCTCGCTGATGTGACTGAACAATCACAAGCTTTCTTCTGGTAAGTGACATTTCCGGCCTATATTGGCAGGCGGGTTGTATGACGTAACAATACCACGTGACATGGTCATGCTGGGGAGCCGTCAACTCGGTGGCCTTTGTACCCTTAGGCCAAGCTGGCATGGCATGGATATGGCATGGATACTGCGGGACTTTACGTCCATGCAGATGATCTTTCACGTAATGTGGTATAGCTAGCTGATGACATTTATTCGTACGAGCCTGCTCCCGCTCATTGGTCGTTGTCATCGGTGACCGCCTTGTCACTGCTCACCTCGCACATTGCACCATAATCTGTGCCATGAAGTACATTGTAGATGCTGCACTTTGGGAGAGAGCGCGCACCCAAGCCTTCCATGAATGTCTTCCCAGGTTTCAGCGATCTAGCTAGCAACACCCCGTAGCCACGTAAGCTTGAAGTTGGAGTTACCTCGAGTACTTTGTGCTTTTACGCTGCCTGTTTATGATGCGACGAGAAATCCTCGAATCTAAGTCGACGTAAGAGTTCCGCATCTCCTGTTTTTAAAAAGTTAGAGGTCTATAACTCGAATAAAACAATTAACATTAACGTTCGTCTTTAGTGCAGACGCGAAAGTATCCGCATTCATTGCCCCACTTGTAATTCTCGCAGCTCAGAATCCTGCCATCGTTTCAACCATCCTGCCACCCGATACATAGCGTCCTTTCCCGCCAGGATTCTCGGCGTCTGTCTTAACGAAGTCTCACCGGCAGTCGAGTACCGCTATCATGAGAAGACACACCTCCAAACGAAAGCCACTACACTATTGCACGTATCTGGTACAATGTCAGATGACGATGCCGCACACTCACTAGCCAAAGTTCCATCACAAGTTTTCAAACTCAGTGGCACACGCACTAAATTACTTGCCTACATCACGCTGTCTTCATCAATAAGTTTTCTCAAAGCGCCATTAAACCTGCTTGTATATATTTTACCAACTTCGAAGGTTCAATCCTTCATGAACCCGGAGTCTCTGCACGCTACCAAGTGAAGGCCGGGTCGACTTAGTCCCAGCGTCACGACAACAGCCTAAGAATCCTTCCACTCTAGTCACCAGTCACTGCTCAATAATTAATCAATACACCGATCACACTATCAACCACCTCCGAATCAATAAACCAACACTACATAAATTATCGTTAAGGGACCTCAGGTGTTCAAAATTTCCAGAGTGGACGTCTTTTATAGCCTGAATCGCTTTGGGCGGTTAAACCACCTGTACCAAACCAAACGAAACCAAACTGCATTAATTATATGCAAGGCGTCCATTAGTTTATAGCATTTCTTTTTCGATTTTAGACGCTCAGCAGTCTGCACTTGCGCCATCTATCTAGGAAAAGACGTATCAGATCAATACTGTTGGCCGCCGCATAGAGGAGTCGGCGCCACCCAAATGCTTTCCCTTGCAGGATTTGACTCCTCCTTGAAAGCTCCCTCTCAAAGCAAACTAGGGCACGGCGGCGGCGTTTCATCAAAACGAGATCAGTGCTTTACGTAATATGGTGTTCTGACCCGCCACGGAAAGTTTTCGGGGAGTAATGGCCCCATTTGTGGAGGACTCCCATTGCTGTCGCCTGAGGCCGTTAACGGCTACTGTTCTCTTAGCCCACGAACGCTTTCGCATCCGATCCAGGTGCCGCAATTGTGACCATTCGGACGGTTCTTATGCGGTATGAACTGACTTCATTTTCCAGGCATCGCCGGCGCGTACTTCGGAAAGTTCATCGGCGCAGTCACGACTTACGATCACGGCGTCAGCGGAACAGCGCACGCGGCGAGCGACACTACCGTCGTCATCACGGGCTTCAACTACGACGGCAAGGGTCCTGGTGCGTTGAAAGTTCCTTTTCGTAAGGGCGTGTGCACCGAAACGTATTCCATGCCTTTGTGGCGACCAGAGTATTAGGATGCATCTATTATGAAATTAAGGATGTATTTAATAATTTCCTATTCTCTTTTCACCTAACGTTGACACTAGGTCCATCTGGAAGAACGTGATAACAGGTGGGGTAAAAAATGACTTATCTCAAGCAAGACAGTATGAACGCAACGCCACTGCTAGCTATCCTATCAACACCCCATCCGGTCTGGTCGTGCTACACGGACCATGCTGCCAAAGTGATTGCACAGCCACTGGGGAAAATATTTGTCTTATCCGAAATTGCACCGATAAAGTTTTTCAGCTAGGCGTAAAACATGAGTCATCAAGCAACATCATTCATCGCTGTCCGCCCAAGTTCACATATCCGGCATGGGGCGCCTATGATTCGGAATTGACATCATAAGTGGGTTTCCGCCACGTGCACCGGAGCCATCTCTGACTAGTTGTATGGCTGAGATCCTGATTAAACAAAGAAGCGAAATTAATCATTTGCAAATAGGGCCCCAAATTTCTATTCATTTACCCGTTGAGATAAGTACGGGGCATTCGCAAACGGCCCTCAAAGCGACACGCTGACGTACAGGCTCGTCCATGTGATAGCAGTTGCCAACTGCTATCACATGTATGTGGTGTGAAATGATTTCACACCACATACGTCCGTTCGCTTGTATGAATACACAAGCAATAATATATGGGCGCTCGACCAATCAGTTGGAGCATCAGCAAACAAAAATTACTATGCATCTAGTGTCGCCTCTTCAGTAATAACCCTCAGTTTTTCGCATTACTCCTATGCAGGTTCTGCACTGCTATAAAATTATTGTGGGAACTAACAAAACACACATAAACGCTGAGCAACCCTCATAAGATAACCATGTGACGCCTGTAAGTATATTAGCCGGACTGGTATATTAGCAAAACAACTCTTCGTTTAGCATACATTGTCGTTTATAGCGCAGAAATCACACGGACTGAAGCAGCACAAACGAAATACACAGTCAGTGCCAGTTTTCAACGGGACCTAAAAGTGGGAGCAATGTCTTAAGCTTCTCTACGAATAGGAACTGATGCAGGACTCACTAAATGACCCACGTCAAGATGGCTGTGCTATTGGTTTTAGAAGTAGCAAGAATTATGTCGGCATGCGGCCAAGCACCGATAAATATCACGGGCTCCTTAACCTCTGTATTTACTGCCGGTAGCCGCAATATAAATTAGAAGCGGTAGTAAGCACTGAATCAATTCTTACTCTGTCATGTGCCTAAGGTGACGATACAGGTGCTGGCTAAAGGCATGCTAAGCACTGGCCTTGAATTCGAACTCTTTCTAGGGCTAACCTGCGCATGCAAAACTGAAAACTCAGCAGTTGCTGCAGCAGCAAGTTTGCTCGGTGGCCAACGAAGAACATAACGAATGTCGGTATCGGCCACGGCGTAACAAATGTTTATTTATGCAACCTCCACCCTGCTACGTGGTTAGCCGTCCTATTTTCTAACGTTCCGTTTTCCATTTCGGATCCACTTGATCCTTCAACACTGGTTTGGTTAGCATGACAGAATACAGCTGAGTCTAGTTAGAGTCTATTCCTCGCACCACTGCAGTATCGCTGGTGGGGTCAGCGTTACATATAGCAGTGGGGGAAAAGAAAACGAAACAAAAATAATATCGCCCAATCCGCACCGCCTAAGAACTGGGTCAGCGCGGCAGCAGTATCAGGCGAAAGCAGCAAGGGGCCAATCAGAGAAATTGCGAGATAGGTTTGGTTTGGTTTGGTTTGTGGGGTTTAACGTCCCAAAACAACTCAGGCTATGCGAGACGCCGTAGTGAAGGACTGCGGAAATTTCGACCACCTGGGGTTCTTTAACGTGCACTGACATCGCACAGCACACGGGCGCCTAGCTTTTCGCCTCCATCGAAAAGCGGCCGCCGAGGCCGGGATTCGATCCCGCGTCCTTGGGAACAGTAGTCGAGTGCCGTAACCACTGCACCATCCCGGCGGAGTAAATTACGGGATAGCGAGTTCCGCTGACGGCAATACACATCGCCACTCGCCGCACGCACGCAGCGACTGACGACTTGGCGCACACGTCCATGGCCGGTCTCGAGGGAAACGCGCTTTATGAACGACCTTCTCTCTTGACGGCTGTTTGTCGTTGGCCTGCTGTAAGGATCTCAAGATAACCTGTTAACCGCCGGCTCGGCTCGACAGCAGAATAAACTCGTAAACAAAAACTCACATTACCCTCTGTACGTCCGGCTCATTAGCGAAAATTAGTAGAAAAAAAATATCGTGTTTGAGGCTACCACTTCTAGAACAGTGCAATCTCATGGGCATGTTGGGAGCACGTTGACCGATGCACACGTTAAGAAATAGTATTTGAGCACTGCGCAGCTGAGAGCTGGTGCGAAACGTGTTGATTAGTTATGATACTGGACTTCCCTCGATCATATACACGTAGCGATTGCTGAGTGAAGCTGCTGTAATTAGCGAAAACATCTAAATGAAATACTTTTGAAAAATAACAGGGAGTAGCAAAATTTCAAGCAAGGTGCATTAGTTCGGTATAGCCCGAGAGTTAACTCGGCAAACGTTGAGTGAAAATAACGCAATAGTGTAGTGGATTACTTTTCTCTAACTGTTCACTTACATATATTTTGCCTCAATCGGCTAGTGTAGTCAGTTAAATTGTAACAATTGCAACAATTGTTGTGACAATTGTAGCTGCAATGTGTTACTTTCTGTACTGTGTAAAACACGATAGTGAAGACTGCCTGTACAATACTCCTCATTATTCCTCAATATTCCTCAGTTTTCACAAACTGTACTTTAACTTTCCAGCACTTTGAGAAAACCTTCTACGAGCTCCGGAACGATCATCTCGCCGTTTATTTAACTCTTTAAGCATACAACGTTTGCACGGCTCCACCAATTCTTTCAATAAATCCTTCCTTCCCAGTGCGATAGAAAGCTGGAATAACCTCCTCAAACACATTGTCATTGAGGCTAATCCTTCTAGATTCAGACAGCTCCTAATCGAATATCTCAATGAAAAATAATCTTCTTGTACCTTATGTCAGCTACCAAGCCCTGCAAACTGACCAGCCGGTTTTACTTCCATAGCTGTAATCTGCTTTTGTTTTATATTTTTGCCACTCTGCCATGACTTGATTACCAGCTGTTTCTATTTTCTGTTTTTATCTTGTGTTTTTCTATAATTTTTTATATTTCTATATTACTTTTATATTTACGTTCATGTATGACTGCTGATCAACCCTGTACCACCCCCCTCTTATGTATTGTCCCGAACGGGACCTTTAAGGGTTAATAAATGTTGATGATGATGATCTATCTTTCTTCAGCGGCGCATTTCTGGGTGTCTCAGGGCGACAAGGGACTTGACAACAAAGGCGATCAGCTGCCTGATGAAAACGGCGGGTTCGTATCACTATCTTACTATGTGCACTCTGGTATTTTTCAGGCTCTGTGGAACTGATTCCTGTAGCGTGTCAGCAGTGGGAGCAACCAGACTATGAACATGTTACGATAGTCATAGAGAGTATTCATGAAATGGATATAGAGGTGCAGCATTGTCGTCTGTTCGGAAGGGCAAAAGCCAGATATAATATTTTTATGAAAAGTCAACAAATCACTTATAGCTATACTGCTAGTGACATCAGCCTAGTTATCTCGGGTGTCATGGCATATTCTTTCATTCCTAAAGTTATACTGACGTGTTTTGAAATCACATCCGCCACCAAGCCGCTCAACGGACGCAAACTTTTGCCGTAATTTATCAAGATGAAGCAGTTGGTTAAGGCCCGTTTCCTGTCCCCAAGAACAAGCGTGTGTGGATGCATAACGTAATATTTCTACGACCTGTTTATATTTTGCAGTGCTTTTTTTACGACTAGTTTCATTGACAATATCACTCCGGTGTTGCTTAAAACAACTACACAGTATTTTAAATTGAACAGCTTTGTAATAAAGTCATTGAGAAGAATTCAGAGCCGGAGATCTCCTCAAATCTATTTCTTCCTCAATTGCATTAGGCGGCGCCCTATCTTCTAATGCACAGGTGTTGCCATGCTAATAAAAGAGCATCCACATTGAACGTCCCGAAAGGAAAGGGTCGTGCGGTGCGGTCTGTCTCTTCTTCAACACCGCACCGTACCAACCGACCGTTTTATATATTCTCGTCAGCCATATTGAATTTTTCATCATTCTCGTGACACAAAGTGACTTGAAGCACTCTACATAGTCATTGACAGCAAAAGCTCAATCAGGAGCTACACCGCAGGAGTCATAGCGACGACCGCGTGTAGAATCGTCGATCAAAAACCAATAAAAAGAGACGTCACCCTTGTTTGGACGCCAGCCCACGCAGGCCTGCCCGGAAATGAGGCGGCACGCAAGCCAGCCCGAGATCTCACACACCGGGCTGGAAGAGAGCCACTGGAGCAATGCAAACAACAGGACCTGATTAACTACAGCGAAATAACAACGCATTACAGACTGAGCAGGAAGGCCCTACCACCACCAGACCCCACATTAGGCAAAGAGGAAGCAATAGCATGGAGAAAGCTACAGACAAATACATACCCGAACCCAGTTCTAGTCAACCATATATGCCCGGAAATACGATCAGACCTATGTTCATTATGTAAGGAAAGGGAATCACTAGATCACATAATATGGGAATGTGCGAAGTCACCAGGCAGGGTTAAAAATATAACTAAAGACACCTGGGAGACCCTTCTCCGAAGCTCATATTCAAGAGCCCAAAGAGAAATTGTTCGATTGGCTAAAGATGCCGCCGGAGTCCAAGAACTGCCGGCCTGCTACTAAGGCGACAGTCCCATCTTCCGGGTCTAACCCCTGCATAGCGGGATAGTCACTCTGTTGGACAAATAAAAGTTCCCTCTCTCTGTCTCTTCGCCTCCATCAAAACGCAGCCGCCGACAGTCGAGATTGAACTCGACTACTCCGGCACAGCAGTCCGGCATTTTAACCACTGCACCACCGCGGCGGGGCCCGATTCGAACGCCATGGCAGCATGATTTGTTTTATCGAATTACGTTTGTTTTCGGCGCCTTTCTAGGTTATGGTTCTATGCGGTACGCCGACAGCTTTTCTGCTGAACAAGTCTATTGTGCTATCGAGGAAAATAGTCCCATCTGTAATGCGTATTCCTTCTCATATATGTTTTTTTTTTTTTTGCCTTCTTCTCGCAACCACCGCCTTTAACGAAGCGGAGTCGTCAGAACATACACTATTGAAATAATTTCTCGTCACTGGCTCAAAACCTGGGCTCAAAGCTTGAGCAACGTCTAGATGGAAGAAATTTGTGATCTCATATCAGCTAGTACGCGATTATTTGAACATGGCTTTCACAACTCACTGCCTTCGAATCACGCTATTTGCCACCTCCTCAAACAAACCTTACATGGAACGCACGCTCTTTCCCTTTGGGGTAAATTCATATGCTTTCTAGCACTACGCTCTTCGGTGTTCAAATGAGAAGATTCAACTGCAACCGCAGTGCAAGCATGGACAACTCACACGCGCAGCTGGGCTACCTATATAGGCCGGGGGCCGGCAGAAAACCCATCTGAAAATGGAGACCTTTCTTTAAGGCAATGAGAATTGAATTTGATACCTCCTTTTATGCACAGGAGTACATCACCGCGGGGGAGCTGCGTTTCTGGATGTATTTCACGAATATCATGTAATAAAACAGTCCCACTGCACGGAACACGGGGAGACTAGTCCTTAGATCAAAATTAAGGATCATCTTGAAAGTGCAACAACAGTAAGACGTCTTCCGCCTCTTTTAACCCTGCAGCACCGAGATCCTGAAGGCGTACAACAATGCGCAAGTGCACCTCACGCTTCCCAAGAAGATCTCCGAGTACCGCTCTTTGGGAATCTACTGCAAGAAGTTCAACGTAAGGGGCACTTCACCGCAGAACGCGATGTCCTTCGTCTGAATGTGCCCATCATTATCGTGCTACATATATCATTTGCAGCTCTCCATTTTCAGTCCTGGTGAAGACCGGCTTCTGGTCGAAATGCTGGCTCAGTAAATGTTTCTTCTAGGACCGCCATGAGTTCGCGCAATAACTATATACGTAATTAACCTTTTATATTTCATTTTAAGCGGTATGTTCTTTTTTGCAAAATTGGAGATCATCCTCGAAATAGTATAGGTGAGAGAAAAAACCTTGGGAAAAAATGCAGCGCGCGTTACAAGGCCCATAAATGACAGTTTGATAGGCAGCATCACACGTACAATATTATAGCGCGTGTGACGTAGATCATTCTACCCAGGAATGTCGTGAGTCAGCCGGCATCACCTAAGAGCCAAACGTGTGTGCGGTGGTTTGTTGTGAATTTGCTTCCACCGTGCCTCCTTGATAGCCACCGCATTCGTATCCAACCGCGGAGTTAATATGGTAATATGTGAAGCCTTCTATAAGGCTGACATCCTTTAGCCTTGCAACGCCGATACAATATTTAATTAATCCTTTTTGGGGCTATACTATTCTGAAGGACGAGCTCCAGTACTGCGAATAGAACCGACCCCCAAGATAAAAATTTAAAATGTTCATTGAAGCATCCGGCTACTTAGCAAAGTAATATTTGAAGCATTTTATCCTCTTACATGTTGTCCGTCGTAGCCCTCAATATAGCCGCAAGGATAAAAGAAATCTAAAGGCAGTAGCGTTTTTTTTTTCTTTTTAATTGTGGAAATTCTCAAAAAACATCCGTTCTATGACAAGAAAAACTGTCGAAAGGACAATAGTAATGTGCTTCTATTCACCATTCATAGAGCTTGTACATTGCACGTAAGTTCAACTTTTTTGGGAAAACATTAAGTTGAATGTGTGTATGGTTTACGAGATAGAGATTCCGCAGCGCCCACCATATGCATTTCTTAGTAAGCACGACGGAATTCTATTTCTGCCATCATGACTGGAAGTGATCAATGGGACAATCATTTGTCCTGTTTTGGACTCGCAGCCTGCCTAAAGACGGTGACCATGACGATTATTCGCCACGCAGGCCGACTTCGGGCACGTGAAGATACCAGCCGACTTCGAGCTGCCGAAGGAGCTGAGCCTAGGCCAGCTGAAAGATAATCAGAAGGGCACGACGGCCACCGAGGTGATGCTCAAGGACAGCGGCACTATTGTACTCAAGGGGTTCACGCACGACGCCCAATGTCCCTGTGAGTGACGCCACAGCTTTGGAGCATGATTGCACTAGCATCTTATTTCCCGCGTAACACCCAACGAAAACAGACGTTAGTGCATCCCTTAAGGGTACCTGCGGTAGATGCAATGCATAATTGATGAAATTACAAATCGATACAGTGATAGCTACTACCGTGCTGTCCCACTACCCGAGACAGGACACAATTATGGGTTTGCACAACACAGGTCTTGATGATGTCAGCACAGATAGGAGCTCCCGCCTCTGTGGCTTAGCTGCCTATATATGTCATATTCCAGAAATTTCATATTCTCATTGACCTCTGGGTAATGCTGACAAAGTTTTATTGAAAGAAGGTGGGAAGACCTAGTTGTGCTGCGGCATGATGTGATTGAAGGGCTGAAACGACTTCGGATGCAGGCAAAGTACGAGCGGACGTACCAAGCGCTCTGTGTGTTTCCGTAATTGTGTCTCGTCTACATCTATATATATGATGCAGTCTCCTTGTGCATTATTTGCGGAACAGTTTCTTCTCATCACCCAAAAGAATATCACATGATCCTGCAGTGGCCACGCTGTTGCGTCCCTGCATGCTGCTGGAACTGTGAATACGCCCACTTAACTAGCTGGAACATCTGTGTCAGACAGCCATCACGTGAGACTGCTGTTCCCAAGGATGCGGGATCGAATCCTGGCCTCAGCAGCCGCTTTTCGATGGAGGCGAAAAGCAAGGTGCTCGTGTGCTGTGCGATGTCAGCGCATGTTAAAGAACCCCAGGTGGTCGAAATTTCCGGAGTCCTCCACTACGGCGTCTCTCATAGCCTGAGTTGCTTTGGGACGTTAAACCTGAGAAACCAAACAAAACTAAGACTGCGAGATTACTGTCACGTATTGGTGACAATGCCGACAATAGCGTCTGCGTTGTTTGCACGTCCCCGTGGCTATATCGACGTCCGCGCTACTTTGACGCTAATTTCGGAGCCCTCCAGTAAGCGTTATTCCAGTCTCTCAACGATGGAGTTGGATTCCAGTCTCTAATCAGCGTCACCTGGCAACAAATAGCGGAACTATAGTCAAAACGAATAAGAGCGCATATAAACCCTGTCATTCCTGTCGTGTTTTGGCTCAACAGATTAACACTACTTATCTTAGCATTGGATCATCGGTTCGGATCCCCTGAGCTCAATTTTTTTCAGAATTTGTTTTGCAATTCACAACATTCAAATAAATTACTAACATCTTTCTTGGGGTGTTTTTCACCTTAGATTTCATTATGTGATGCTTTGCATTCTTAATAGCCGCAAAACCAGCCGTGAACAAAGCCAGGAGGTGATGGTATGGCAACGGTTACACTATACAAATACCTTCACCGTAATAATTTCCTGTCTTAGTGAGTGTATGCTACCTTTAGGTTGCGTTCAGAGACACCTATCTGCAACAATCGCCATTTAACTCGATCGGAGGCAACCAGTCAGGAGAAAGAAGTTGCGGGACCTTACCGTTGAAAGAACGGAATTTTGCCTCCAGTACAGCAACTCCAAATCAGCAGTACCTAACGTGGAATGTAGCCAGCGAAGCATGCCATTGTAATTTTTCTGAATTGGGTCGCGCCTTTGTCGTGTCCTAACGGGCCTAGGAAGAACAATTTTAGGCGGGGCAATGAAACTGTAGAAATATGGGAGAGGCCTTCGCCCTGCAGTGGATATAGTCAGGATGATGATGATGATGATGATGATGATGATGAATGAAACTAACGCCGCCTGGATGGCACAGGTTCCGCAGACAGGCAAAATATACGAAAATTAATTCTTTTTTTTTATTTCTTTTTACACAGGTTTTCGTATAATTTGATTAGTGAATCCTACATATATTTCGCATGGAACTTACGGCGTCTCGCAGAGTCCGTAAGAATTCAGACGTTTGCGAGTGTGTATCATGTATTCTCCTTCTGAACTCCGTACATTCACATGGTTTTCATGTTGTCCATACAGGAAGCGCAGTGAAATATACGGATAACCATAGGAAACAATTCATCATACAAAAAATGAACCGAATTCGTTTAAACTCGTGCAATGTTTTCACAGCGGCGAAATTCGTGGCGGCCCCGAATCCCCAACCCAAGGTTGACGAACTGATGTATCTCACCTACGGCGACCAGAAGTGAGTACAGCTGCAGATGGCTGGGAAGGCTGCCGGCATACATAAGTGCAGTCCACTTATAACGATGCCAAATATAACGATATATCGCTTATAGCCATTAAATTCTTGTGATTTATCATTTTTCCCATTGCGCCTATGTAAAAATAAACCAGATATAATGATCGATTATCGGCGATACATCGGATACAACGATAGATTTATCGCCTCCCAGTAGGTGTTTACCATAAGATTTTGACTGAATATTCAATAAATGATAAAATATTTAGAAGACAATGACGTGAAAACTCGGCATATGCGGCAAACGGTGATATGCGACGAAAACGGAATAAAATGAGCACTATCATCATCGCAATCGCAGCCGCGCAAAGGGTCCACCTTTCTGGTCCACTTGGTAAAAAAGGGAAGCCTCAGTACCAATCCAATCCAAAGGGTGTTGCTGCGACCGTATCGTCATCGCCATCACCGATTACGCGTCCGTGGAAGATGGCGACCACCACAGACGGACGGCGTGATAGCTCACGAGATGAAACGGCAGAGTTATCGGGATATTTGGCAGGGTTTTTCAAGGTTGGAAGCCTCATGAAAAAATACGGACATTTGCACTTTACGATTTCAACAATAATCAAGGCTGGGAATGTCCTTCAGTTCATCCAGCCGCTAATTGGTTTCGTGCACGCAAAAAGGACTGCCGCCAGCGTACACGCTACTGGGAGTGATGCTCACAGCGATTGTCAAGCTTCAGATGCTGCTAAAGCGAGCGCGAGTTGTAATAAAGTGTTAAGTGCTCTTTGCGATGATTAGCATTGTTCAACCCGATTTACTCATCGCTAGTAAGTAGGCAAGCCTACAGCATGGGAAAATACGTGGGAGTGCCTTTTTTTTTCTTCTCATTTTACTTTTTTTTTCGCCGGTCCAAATGTAACGATAATCGGTTATAACGATCGGATTTTGAGGTTTTCTCTATATTGTTATAAAGGGACTGCACTGTAGTACACGGTCGGTAGAACAACAGTGTTCCCGGCGTTAATCACCTCAACTCGAGGTCATGAATTCGAATCCCGGGAGCGGTAGCCGCGTTTCGATACAAGCTAAGTGCTAAGGGCGCCTATTTGTTGTAGGACATCAACGACATCAACGCAGTTTAATGAACCGCATGTTAACAAGGTTGGTCATGAGCCCTCAATTACATGACTCTTCTCTCCTCATTATGTTCGCTTTCATCCTTCTTATCAAGGTGCGGTTAATATGTGCACTAAAAAGGGAGGCGGTTAGAGACCCTTAATCCCTCACTATTTCACGTGTATTACGCCCGTGTATACTTTGCAAGCTCTCGAAAGTGAAACACTATCCGACGTCATAACATCTCTTGGTTTTAGTTTATAGGCATGTGTCAGGAGAAAAAAAAAACGCCCTTCTAATGTCCATAATGAAAAATTGTGGAGTGACCAGAAGTTAGCTGTCGTTCTGCCAGCACACAAAATAGGTGATCGCGCTTAATTACCAGTGCTGCCGTTCAGTATCGGTAATATCATCGTGTTGCAAGTTATAAAGGAACATATTACTATCAATGAGATTATCGAACATTTAGATGAACACTCAATCCAATTTAAATTTCGACACTGGTTCAGAAAAGACTACTCAATAGTTATGCAATAATCCAGATTAGCCAAGTCACTCGCGTCGTACCTCAAAAGAACGATCAGATTAATGCAATATCACAACTTCAGCAAAGCATTCGATAGAGTTGCACACAGCAGACTAAAACTTAAAGTGAGACGGATTGGTCATCCAAACACTTCGATTGCAGTCACGCCTTAATGTTGCAGCCCCCTTTTAATGTGGACAACTCGGATTTTCACTGCAGGTAATCGCCTCGTACAGGATAAACGGAAGAGATTCGCTCGTGGCCTTTGGTTTTTAAATGTTTCCCACTCTTCTTCGGGTTTAAAACTGCTATGAGATTCACTACCTGCGAAACTTGGCGCACCAGCCTTAAACGAAAAACAATTCCTTTCGCTCGATTTTTAATTGCCCAAATTGTCACCAAACTTGCAGGACGTGGTTCCTAATTGTTTTTAAAATATTTAAAATACAAATGCGGCTCTGAATGTCGCTTTTGAATGTGATATTTTCCCTTCATTTTTTAAATAAAAGAACCCAGTTAAAATAACTACAGTAAAATTTCTGTTGCCACAGAAGAATTGCTCTACAGTTTGCTATAGTGAACCTATTGTGACAACTATTTTCCTTGCAACATCAGAGTATGTGTGTAGTTTTAATAAAAACGTAATGCAGAAGTATAGATTATAGAAACGTGCTACAGGAAGACATCTAGAAAGAGAGATTCATGTGAGGTTACAAGTACAGAATATTCTGTCGTATTTCTGACATGGTTCTATAGTTTGTTTTCAACTGGGAAACAAAAGTGCGCATTGCAGAAATTAAATATGAATTTTCATAGCTCGAGGAAATAAATCAACGCGCGTTAGAGATGCCACTTCTGATGCCCTTGCAATTGTTGCACGAAGTAGTAAGAGGTGAATGACATCACACGGGACTCACACAGAGCGGATGAGAAGTGGGTGTGTGTTTGCAGAATAGCCGCCGTAGTTTGAGGCTGCGGTGAAGGACCACACATACAAATCACAGAAGCCTAAAAAAATCGAATTAAACGAGAGATTACAGATGGAACAGGGAAGATGAAGTTCTGAAATCGATGAGTGCATTTCTAGCTTTTTTTCAGCATTTCTAGCATTGAAGACTGCTAAGCAACAGTCATTCAAGATGTAACAGAATTACATAAGTGCTTGGTGAGAAGCGGCTCGGCTGCTAGAGTTGCAAGGAACGTGCGAGAGCGAACGAGCAGTCTTCTTTACTGTACGACAATTTCTGATGGTCAGCCAATCGGTACGGGTCAGAATTACTAACAGTAAATTAAAATCCTCTCCGGTTAGTTGCTAGCCCTCAGTGAACGGGAGATACTATAACCTAAGAGCTCACTGTTGCTTATGGTGCTTCAGATATTTGAAATATTGTAAATGTGTGCATGCTGCATCCAGGTTCCCATATGCGCCGGGCACACATGTCATTATGCACTGACGTGTAAAAAAATTATCGCCCCCCGCGTACAGGAAGGATAAACTTGAGAAAATGGACCACGCTGAAGTGATGGTCGAGCTGCCCAAGGGCCATCATTGGAACGAATTCCAGTGGTTCTCGGTGTACTGCGTCGACAAGAAGGAGAGCAACGCCGACATGGCTATCCACAAGACACAGGCAGAAAGCTTGCCCCTGCGCTTTACTGAAGCGCCCACCAATGCACCGTCGCCCAACAGTACGCCTGCTCCAAACACAAGTACGCTGTCACTAATGTCCTTTTCGGTCCTTTGCCGCTGGCATCCGCGTGTTTTGTAATGCGTGCCTCAAGATAAGTTAAAGTTCTCCTAACTAAAGTAATACGGAGACTTAAAAAAATTAAAAGCGTCCACTTAGGCCTCAATCCGTGCGGAAATGTAAAAGCATTGCAAGTTCCGTAGTAGCTGTGTTTCCAGATTGTTGCTCGTTTCTTCAACAAGTCCGGTTGCTTAATTGCCGCTATCACTATCTAATTTGATGACGGCAGATGTTTTTGTGTGTTATCAGTTTTATATATCTGGTTATCAATATCACTATTAATCCGTACACATTGTTACTATGACGCATCTAATTATCATTTATCAGCCTCTGTTAATTGCTTGGTTATCGTTATCTTCGTTAACACAAGTCCGGTTGCTTAATTGCCGCTATCACTATCTAACCTGATGGCGGCAGATGTTTATGTGTGTTATCAGTTTTATATATCTTATTATCAATATCACTATTAATCCGTACACATTGTTGCTATGACTCATCTAATTATCATTTATCAGCCTTTGTTAATTGCTTGGTTCTCGTTATCTTCGTTAACACAAGTCCGGTTGCTTAGTTGCCACTATCACTATCTAATCTGATGGCGGCAGATGTTTATGTGTATTATCAGTTTTATATATCTTATTATCAATATCACTATTAATCCGTACACATTGTTGCTATGACTCATATAATTATCATTTTTCAGCCTTTGTTAATTGCTTGGTTATCGTTATCTTCGTTAACACAAGTCCGGCTGCTTAGTTGCCGCTATCACTATCTAATCTGATGACGGCAGATGTTTATGTTTGTTATCAGCTTTATATATCTTATTATCAATATCACTATTAATCCTTACACTGTTGCTATTACTCATTAAATTATCATTTATCAGCGTCTGTTAATATCTTGGTTATCGTTATCTTCGTTAACACACGTACATATCCCGTGGTCACGCATCCAGCGCACGGCTCCCATGAGATAAGAATTGCTTCCGCAATAATAATAATACAATGACCCTTTCACCTTCACGCAGGCGTGGTCATCCGGTCCGTGCCTGCGCTGACCGCTCTGTGCCTGGCCGCCGTGGCGGCGGCCTTCGCCGTCAGGCGGCGTCCGGGTAAATTCTGTTCTTTTCCGCATAAAACTGTTCGTTCTCTTTAAGCCCTGGTCCGTTCAGGCTTCATTTGCATTCCTCGATTGATGCGACATCACCTATTGGCATTTCTCTAAGAATCTTGCCCGTGTTACCTGAACGCAGAATTGGCATCTGTTTGATACTGGCCCTAAGGCGCGTAAGACAACCGGCACCTCTCTATAATATGTAGTGCGTCAAAGCTAGCTCATGTTTAATGCATGTGCGTTGCCACGGGACTAATCCGAACATTTTGGCGGAGGATGCTCGTACGCAGTTTGACAGCCTCGTCCTAGGCAGGATTCTGGATTCCAATCCACAACCTTCTCCATATATCAGAAGGACGCTTGAATACAACGCCACCGTTAAATGGGTTACGCTTACGTGCTCGCAATCAAGTGGTTGTGTACGCGCGCGCGCTTAGTAAAGCAAGAGTAGTGAACTAAAAGGAATCCTCCTCTTTTAACTAGTGTCCACAGCAGTTAGTATGGAGTTACATCATCCGATTTCAAATGTTTGTTTTCTGCACAGTCAGAGTGAGGGTCGAAGGTGCGCCCGTCACGGACACTATAGTTCTCATGTTTAACTCGTCTAGAGAGCACGTTTCTCTTCAATTTTTGATGGAAATTAGTTTTCAGAGTTCATCTAAATATGAATATTTTACTTGCCTTGTGAAATCACTGGTCTTATGAGCAACATTTTTATAGGCTATAGCCGTATGTCTCAAATCTTTATCTTCTTAAGTATGGAGGCAGAGATTTCCGAGATTTAGCTCGGGTTTCTAGCTGAATTTTAGCTCAACTCTAGAAAATCGTGACACATTCTTTGTTAACGCGGCTCCCAGGACGTGTCGCAATGAACTGAAGTTCCGAAATTTTCGCGGAAACTGTGAGTGTGCGGGAATGTGCGGTACACCTCGTTGTTTGTTGTGACTTTGTAATATTTCGCTGCGCGCAAGATCAGGAGGTAGTCACTATTTACAAGTCCGCACGGTGTCTGACTGCATTCATGGTTCTCTGTTCTCTAGCGGCCGACAGATGGCCCTTGTTGCCAATGCTCATGCCAGCTGGGCTTGTGAGCCTGCATAGAACGTGCATAATATACAAGGAAACGGGTTATGACGAGGTCATATCCCACAATTATCATGTGATTCAGCTAAATGTAACAGAAGTGTCTAAACATAACAGTGTTCTAGCCCCTTTAAACTGACCATTGTCTGTTGAACCTCCCGTCGTCTACTCTCCAGTATTTTCTCCCAAAGTAAATAAGTGTTAAAAACTGCTTAGGCAGCATTTCGATAATTATCTTGAGAAAAAAAGAGTAAATTCAGCACTTCTAAATTGCCTCGAAGAACATCTCACAATTTTTTTTACTACACCATTGTTTACATAAAGCTTTTGTTACCGGTCTTAATTGTGACTGGAGGTATAAAGAGCTTCTACTTTACCAAAGTGCTAACTCAGCGCACCAAAGCACCTCAGAAAGATAATATTGCCCTCCTATCGCTTTGTAATAAGTGGTCACGTAGCAGTTCTCGTAAGGTTAGGAAATAAAGCTTCATAAATAGTGGTTTGGTGCGAATATTCTACACATTTTCGACGTACACTTTCTTCCTCCAACCAATAATTTAAATTTTGCTAAGTGATCTTAACTGATAACTTAACGTTGAAGAACGACCGAAACACTGCGGACTATGTCTATGCCCGGGCAGGACGAGGCCAGAGGAAACTCTGGTGGAGGTCCGAAGCGATTCTGACGTGCAAATCGATCGTCCGATCCGGGTATAGGGGCGAAAGACCAATCGAACCATCTAGTAGCTGGTTCCCTCCGAAGTTTCCCTCAGGATAGCTGGCGCTCGATGGGAGAGCAGTCACACCTGGTAAAGCGAATGATTAGAGGCATTGGGGTCGAAACGTCCTCAACCTATTCTCAAACTTTCAATGGGTGTACGGGAGGCCTTCTGGGTTTTACCAGGTAGGTTTTACCAGGCTAGGACACTGCATCTTTCAATGGTAAACCATTTCTCGGCTCATAGGTGGCGTGGAGAGGAATTATTATGGGCAGAAATTGTGGACAGAGGATGTTGGCGCGACCTGTCAATATAGAAAAAACATTGCCGTGGCGGAGCTCTGAACCGCGGCAGAACGAATAGATCGGCTGTGCTGGCCTAGGCACGTGACCACTATGCTATCGCCGCAGCCGATCACGCCTCGTGTAAAACTGCAATACACTATGTGTATTCAACATCGTCGCCTGCATGAAGTTTCGCCTGCGCCGCTCCTTTATTTCACCTTAGTAAACACGCTATACACATACGCCATCTTCAGGAGTGCGAACGGGGTCCACTATCCTAGTTTCAGGAGAATCCACCATAGCGCGGCTGAACTTACATGGTTTACCGCAACTAAGCAGATTTAAGTACACCTCTGAATTATTTTTCAATCTTGGTTTCGTACTACTGGGAAACCTCGTACATGATTCACGTTGATTATATTTCATCAAAGAGTTTGAAGAAAGCAACAGGCTATTTCTTAGAATGCTACTAATGTTTCTTAGCAAGCCGACCATATCAAAGCAGATAGCTTTGTTTTAACGCCCCGTCTCAAGACTTGATGTCTAAACGTACATACACACAAGGCGTTTCCCACGGAGCGAACTGGATTGACTCATATCGACTTTATATCGAATGCTGCATTTATCACTTTTGTTTTAGGCTCCGTTCTACGCATCAAGTGCAACTAAGGAGAGCTGCTGTTGCTGCTAAGGATGACGACGTTGGTGAGGCACCATTTTACTTAAAGAACAAGTTCCGGGTCTGCCCCGTGATTATAGAAATCAGTTCCTGTGTCATATACGTCTGAAGACATAACACTCGGCGCAGCGCCTCCTGCGTTTCAATGTATGAGTAACACGAAACGACGCTTGTCTCTTCATGCAACATTAGTGCGCTCTAAATAATCGTAGTCAAAACTAAAGCAGGGTCATTGCACTTGGGGGAATTTTTTTTTTCAACCATTATTTCGTTCTTTCCCTCACGACTCGACTTTGGTGACATTTATTGTGGACGTTCATTCCTCAAGAGGCAAGGATTACTATTCACTTTTCGGAGCTCCGCTTTCAGTTCGAGGCATGATAAAGTATACGCCCTGTTCCCTCAGGTCTGCTACGTTAATCAAACTCCGGATGATGCGAGTTTTGAGCTCACGTGTTCAGAACGCTGCTCTTCTCGTCCCTATGGCTCTGCCACAAGGAGCATGCCTATTCACAGCAGTGGAACCAAATAAAGTTCGAACAGAGCTTCGTGCATGGGCGTTGTTTAGTTACCGCAGCCAGTACGCACAACACAAAAAAAAGTGACCGCGTGGCCTGGCGAATACTAGTACAACTGAGCGCAGGCCGATTGGTCCGTACTTATGCTAACGTGCCTACAGGTCACCCGCTACCGCCAGCGGTTCCAAATACATCGAACAGCATTGTCTCAGACCCAGCAGGCGCTGAGTGTAGTGTGCATCCAATCCAGGCCACACGCTAGCGCGTTCCTGTTAAGCGTGCTGGCGGCTGTAATCGCAAGCCAAGTGCTACTTCCGATGCACCGCTGCGAGGAAGTTGCTTAGTCACCCGAATTACGGGCTAATTAAAGGTAAAAGCTGTAAAATCTTGTCCATCTGTACACTGCTGTTTTTCATAGCACCATCGTATTCAGTTTCATCGGGGGAGATTTCCGGAAAATGATTTCTAACCTGTTTATGTTTCAAATGGTGATTGTGGCATAACATGTGGCCTTTTTTGGTGCTGTTAGGAAAAAAGTCAAGAGAACCAATCACAATTGATATAGCATGTATAAATAGCCGTTATGCGAAAGTGCTGATAGATCTAAACAGACGTGTCAAGATGTTAAATTTGTATATCTACAATCACTACGTTTCCCTTGATATCACATGATTCGAGCGGTTCATGGGCTATCTTACACTTACTCTTGATTAAGATTTTTGCATCCTTCAGCCTTCAAATAGAGGTGCTTGGCAGTGCAATCTAAGTCGTTACCTATTACGACACCTCAGTGATATAGAAGTTGATGATCCTTTTTTTTTAGGGAGCTCTCTTGAAGTTGTTGACTTCTTGCGTGGCAATAGGTCTGTAGGCTACAGTTTTCTCTTATCGTTGTCGGCTTATTCTACTGAATTCCACAGAGTGATTAGTTAACCGCAGGTGCAATTGGATTGAAAACAAAATGGAAACATTTCTCTCCGGACTCAGATGGTGTTTCTGTGGGCAGTTTCATGCTGCTGTTAGAGTATTACTTATTATGCACTGTTGCCTCATGTCAACAGCAGTTTTCTTTAAAAAAAAAAAAAAGGGAGGGGTATTTTGTAATGGGTTTATGTGGCTCCTGTGTTATGTATCTTTCTGAAACTTGACAGAGCATTGACGGAAGCTTTTGACGATGCTAAAGTCCTGAAGAGTTCTACATATTTGAAATCTTTTCAGTTATTCTACAGAAATCGGTAGCCTTGTTTTGTCCACAAACAATAGAAGAAGATTTACCTGGTTTTAAAATACTTTTGAGCTGTTTGGTTTTCCCCCGCGAGCTTGCCGGAGGCGGTTGTAGTTTTTAGGTGTTGGCATAACCCTAACTGACGATAGCGTTTGCTGGATGTATTGCCCTCGCGGGAAACACGAATTACTTACTGTCTTATAGGTCTGCCCATACGAAAACTGTTAAGCGCGCGATAGCTCAAATGACCTTTGAAGCTTCAGTTAAAGAGGCAGGCTGCCATATAAACCGAAGGAAAGCTTTCAGGCGCAGTTTCAGATGTTGCAACAGGCTGTCTATCTGACTTCAATTATAAGCACAGTCACGGAAGTCAAACTGAAAAGGTTGAGAAAAGAAGGAACAAGAATAAGACGAAGTTATCAAACAGAAAAGTATACCCGTTGTGTTCCATTGTACCGATAAGGTAGCTTATAATTTGAAGCACGTTGCAGCGAAGCACAAAGTGTATGCAGTATTTTTCGCTTTTTGACTTTTGATTTTTGCAGTTTTGACTATGTAGTGTGCTGTCGCACTCGTATATCCGAAAGTCACATGAACAAACAGGTACGCAGATGAAAAAAAAAACGAAAACACTGACACAAACGCTGCACAAATCACTGGTCACTGATGCGAGATCAGCGAAGCGTGCATCGGATATCTCTGATGTGAAAGAAAATGTATTACATTCATAATAATAAATGTACTACGGTCATAATACATCGGCCAGCCGGCCGATGTACTATAGCCGCCCAGCAGATCATAAACGCGATTTGAAGAATGGCACGGGATCCCATTTGCCACAATATCCGCGAATGCTCGAGGCATGTCATATTATCGGAAGCGGTAGTAATTGTGTAACCACCCTATCTCTTAACCATTTTGATTAATGAAAGGGTTTTTTTAATAAATATGTCCCTAGCGGACACGTTTGGTTCCTCCTCTCCATCTCCGTTATTTTGCCTTATTCACATCCATTCGCTGTTAATAAGCAGTTGTCATTTGTGCTTGTCCTGTCTATCTTTCTATGTGCGGTCTGTTTTGGCGCTACATCTCTTCAATCAAATATACACTATCTACCCCGGCAAGTATTCAACGGTAATTAACCCTCTGAAGATATTGGTTTGTTAGTTTTGGGGGTTTAACGTCCCAAAGTGACTCAGGCTATGAAAGACGCCGAAATAAAAGGTTCCAGAAATTTCGACCACCTAGGGTTCCTAACGTGCGCTGACATTGCAAAGCACACAGGCGCCTAGCTTTTCGCCTCCGCCGAAAAGCGGCCAGCCACAGAGGTCGGAATTCAATCCCGCATCCGGGCATAACAGTCGACCTCCCTAACCACTGCACCACCGAAACGGGTTCTGAAGATATTGTCACGGAGGAAGTTGTTCTCTCTCGAAGCTATTCATTTCGAGAACAAGTTTAGTTATGAGCCTTAACTATTGATCTAAAGATATTTCAGGTGAAACACACTTGCGCAGCCACGTTGCAGTCGAGAGCGAGAATTACATTGGCGAACAAACCCTAACAAATGCTCTAAATTTTTAAAGATGCTGCGTTAACCGAATGGCCCGGTACAAGCACAAGAACTATAACTGGTTATTTCATGCAGCCGCCTGGCCATCGAGTATCCAGATTCATCCGACTTGGCATCAGCGGCTTCCAAGTCCAGATTCGTCGTCCAGGCATCGCAGTGAGGATCCATCTGTTGGCGCCATCCTCTGAAGGGAATCTTAGAAATAAAAGCTTGCTTTTGATTGTGTTATATGCGCACAGTGCAGGGAGTGACTACCGCCAACCGCTAAGTGGCGCTGCTAGCGCTGACTGCTCCGCTGCCTTCCTTCAGGGAAGACAAAGACGCGACTCTGTCGAGGCGTGCGGCATTCACAAGTACCGATGCAGCCAACCTTGCAGGCACACACTGTGTGCGGCGCTTCAGCTCCTATTGACACCTGCGGAACCGTATATCTTAGAGTATGGCCAGATCACATATGATCCATGTTTTTCGAAGCCCTACCGAAGTCAAACTTCCTCATGCACAGGAACACGTTCCATGTATAGGAACACCGGATAGTATGGCGGCTGTAGTTTCGTTTCGGTCTTATATTGTTTCGGCAGGTGGTAAAGTAGGAGAAACGTTTTTCTGACCACAATGGTTTCAAAGGTCAGCGAAATTGGCGCCGAGCTCGCATCAGGACGAGCTACAAATTCTGCGTGATTCGCAACTGTTCCGCAGCTTGAACTACGGGTTTTCAGAACGACAGCAGTAGTGCAGAACCCGAACACTTCACGAGCTCTGACCTTCAATCTAGGCAATAGAACAATGATGAGCCTGGAACTTCACCCAACGGCCCGAGTTTAGAGTATACTTTCAACTTCAACTGCCTCTTGAATGGTTACGCGTGCTCCGTAGGTGATCCTTCTATTTTATCTCTATTGACTAGGGTTTGGAAAACCTCTTTCAGAATTTCAAGAACGAGGAATGTCTTTTGCGCGTGTGGTGACTCTTTATGGACTTCAACCACCTGCTGGTTGGTTGGTTTGTAGGGTTTAACGTCCCAAAGCAACTCAGGCTATGAGAGACTCCGTAGTAGAGGACTCCGGAAATTTCGACCACCTGGGATTCTTTAACGTGCGCTGACATCGCACAGCACACGGGCGCCCTCCTTTTCGCCTCCATCGAAAAGCAGCCACCGAGGCCGGGATTCGATCCCGCACTTTTGGGACCACCTGCGGGATTCGATCCCGCAGGTGGTCGATCCCGGCGGGGTTCGACCACCTGCGAATCTATTTCAGCCACATCGAGCTGGGTTAGTCAACCCAGCAAGAAGAGTTTCTTAGTCAGGCTTTTGATTTTGATGGCTAACCAGACCGCACTCCGCCACCAGCCGCAAAACGTGATGACCACATCAAAGGAAAGTTTGAAAACGAAAAAACTAAGAGGCGCTGTGAGAACACAACCAAGCTTAAAATGAACTTACGTCTGCGCATTCTGCGGGGAACCGGATACAATAGAACATTTCTTGCTGTTTTGTCGCCGTTTCTCTATGATGAGAAGACGCTATTTGGAAAAGCCGTTGCAACAGCTGGGACTTAGAGCAGCCAAATCTTCTTATCGTTCGGTCCACCATGCTGCCACAGGTCTGTTTTTAACGCCATTCAAAACTTTTTTAGTAGAATCTAAACATCTGCCTCGCTAATATGCTTTCCATTTTTTAATCTGCAAATACAAATCTCTGTGTTCTGCTCCTGCGTACATTATGAACTCTCCTTTTTATTTTGGTTCTCATATTTTACTTTTCTGCTTTTTTCCCTAGCCGAAGGAGCTGCATAAGATTTCCCTTAATAAAAGGCACGCATGACTGGGCTACAGCTAATGTGCAGTTGACCCTCCACTAATATGATATGAGTCCCTCTCCGTCGTACAAAAGGTGGAAGCGTTTGCCTCGGATGAGTTGAACTACAATGAGTGATCATGAACGCACCTCCAACTGACAGACGGCCGATGTTACATACGTCATTATGATCATCTTCGGCGGGCTAAGCCCCTGCCCCAGGTTGAGCCTAGTCAACAGCCTAGCGTAATCAAGGATTCAAATGTTCCAGGACCAATTCCTGACGCGTATGCAACTCAGGGAGGAATGTGGTGCTAGACTTGTCAGGTTAACAATCTGAAAACTCCTGTTCTGAGGAGTCAACCGAGGAACCAAGACATCCAAGTGCTGCAGAAAATACAGCATCCCCTCATCGAGCGCCTCTCAGTACGCCACCCCGATGGAGCTCCAGGGTGCCTCGGCCTGTAAAGCGCATTCCCCATAACTCAACTCTGGTGTTTTTATTACTGTTTGTTTTATTAACTTCCCTCTAACTTATTTACCTCAGGGGCACCACCACGTAGTTGAATAAAATGCACTTATCACTAGGCTACAGTCAGTGCAGAGCGGGCTGTCGACTGACACGGTCTGCGTCTCTCTCTCTCTCTCTCTCTGCCGGGAAACGCTCAGGGTCCGGATTATTTCAACCACACTGTCACGTTTTACCCGACGTGCATCTTCTTAATAACATTGCGTGAGGTAAGATCATAAGTAGATGTAATACCACTGCCTAGGCGGAGGTACTCTACTCCGCCTTATGGTGAGTGCTAGTGGGAACATGCAGTAACACAAGATAAATGTTCACTAATTATGTTCCAACAATAAAAGGAGCAAGGGCGTTAGCTAACAATACTTCAATACTTCACGTTTTTCAGGTCTCCTCTACTCTCTTTCGTTCAATATCCACTTTGACGGTGAGACGTTTTCTCGGGAGTAACGCAAAAGCACTCAAATATTTCACGTATATCGATAGCAAGCCCCAAGGACAAAGTCCCCTTTCAATTCGACAAGAATGTCCTGACAGAAGGGCATTCCTGCTTGGCCGCTTAAAATATATTCATTAGGATGGCAGGAATATTAGAATGTTTAAAAGATGAAACATCGGAAATATCTGCTTGCTTTAGTGTTAAAGGTTGGGAGGTTCGCAGCCATCATGCCTTTCAGTGCTGTAAAGTGGAAAAACGTAAAAACAAGTGCTCGACAGAAACACTAAACCAAGTGCCTAGCTGCACAGCGCTATGTACGATTTGTTGGTGTCGACAGAAAGGAAGAATCCAGCGAAGCGCGTGACACGGTCTGTGCCGCCACGCTCTAGGCTGACATCACGCGATTTCGTGCGGCTGGCCTCGTCAGAAAAAGAATGCCCACAGCTGCTCACCGATATCAATATCCATGAATCGGTCATATCAACATTCTGACAAGCCTCCGCTGAAGTTGGTCGTTGCCGCCGGTCAGCGAGAGGTTTCCAATGTCGGAAAAAAGCCTTCGAGGTCACTGGGCGCCCATCGGCAAGCCAATAACCTTCATCAGGAACGGCGGCCATCACCTGAAATGGAAGGGTCACCGTCGCTGCCTCGTGCTGCTCGGACACCGAGCTCCTCTGGTTCTTCTGTTGACGCTACGCGTCAAGGTCCCCCACGGCTTAAGCTGACGGCTTGCACCAACGCCTCCACACCGCACGTATCAAAAAGGACGCCTACCTCGCGCACCTCTTCCGAGTCATCGGGAATCACGAAGGACTCTTCCCCGAAAGCGAGAAGACGCCCTTCTAGCGGAGCAAGAATAGTCTCTACACTCCCGACGGCGACGACGCAGCAGCAGTCTTGTGATGTCCATGGGGTGTCTACTGTTGCTCAGGGTAAGTTTCGGCCCCACCGAGAAGCGTTACGTACGCCGCAGCAGCGGAGCCTAAAGTATAAAAGGTCCGATGAGCCTCGGAAAATGGAATGGATCACATTAACAGGCGTTACGGCTGCGAATCCACGTCCTGCTCACGCGCCTAAGCAGGAACAGCCCTCATTACACCCGATGCAAGCTTCAGAGTGCACCTACCCTATTACTACCAAGGTATCGTCATCGCAGGTTGTTGCCACTTCTAGAACACGACAGCACTCAGAGCCTCAGTCACTGTCAAGATCTCACTACGACGCAGAATCGCAGCCGCCACGTACCACCGCGTTCCCTCCTCAGAACACGCGGCTCCGTAAAAAGCATAAAGTGGACACCAGTAAAGAAATGGGAGACGCGGCCTGTTATGGCGCCTGGAAGAATGAAATCCAGGAGCCCACAACGACGACTACTCGGGCCCCAGCGGATAAATCATTTCGACCAGATGGAGTCTCCAATGGAGATGTTAGTAAAACGGCATTTCTGAAGGATCCTTCTGGAGACAGCAGCAGACTAGAAAGCCGACTTGGTGCCCGTCCAGGCAGTTCACCGACAAGGCGAATCCTGAACTTCGTCACACCGCGGCAGCCTGCCGAATTCGCAGGCAACTCAACGATATCGTCAACCAGTGGATTGGAAGAGCTTCGCCGAAGGTCCGACGCGTTGCCCGATGAAAGAACGTTGGAGGTAAGAGGAAAACCCAAATGCAATTTCGAAACGGGATTGAGAAGAATGTAAAATCATAACAGGCTCAAAAAAAAAAATCCGGAAGACTTTAATACAAAAATATGAATCGCCTAACAAAGCGAAATATTCGCGATTATGTACATTAAAAGATAACTCACAAGATATCCACTACTTTTTGGCTCAGAAATAATTTTTCTTATTCCTCAAGTGACCCTGAAAGGCTACTTGGGGCAAAATTCCAATGCAAGCAATTCGTAAAAGTGGTTTTTGTAAGTATTCGAGTTAGATTTGAAATTTCCTGTGGAGATGCTAATTTTCAAATAATATTTAAAAAGTTGTCCTGGCGACTGCTTACAGCCTATTTGGGCGACATATGGCCGCCTGCGAGCCTCCCCAAGGCGCGCCCGCTTATTGGACGCTTCCGAGTTGGGCGAGCGGGGCGGGGCGGGGCGTGGTGGGCCGCCATCACGACTTGGTTTTGTTTTTTATAAGTAAACTAAGTAGAAAATAGCTTTTCATGTGCCTTGTTAGTGGTTATTAAAATTTATATTTAACCTTCAAGTACACGTGGTGCAGATGGACCCCAAACTAAAACTGCACCAAAGCAGTCTGAGAGTGTC
Source organism: Amblyomma maculatum (assembly GCF_055883805.1). Taxonomy (NCBI): domain Eukaryota; kingdom Metazoa; phylum Arthropoda; class Arachnida; order Ixodida; family Ixodidae; genus Amblyomma; species Amblyomma maculatum. The sequence goes on from NC_139353.1 coordinate 32,212,877, forward strand.
TGGTGCTCTACGGACCAAAATATTTTTCTTGAGGAAGAGAATAAAGCCCAAAAAGAAACAACAGAGACAGTGCAATCGCACACGCATCTGAAAGCATATAAGAATTCCAAAAAATAATCTGTTTGAACCATTCTGCAAACGATCGCAGAACACACATAACGAAGTAGAAAATATTACGCAATAAAAAACACACGTAAACAGATGCAGGTCCCCACCAATCCGGGTCTTCCCATTTCTGTTCTCAGAGTAAAATTTTAATCCTTACGAAAAGTAGAATAAATTACATTTTCTTTTTTTTTAATGGTCATATCTACAATAATGCATACGTTTACTATTTCCCCGTCCAAAGTACACAGCCCGAAGGGTTTGCACCTGAGCCCTGCAGCATCATTCGTTTTGCCTCCTCAGCAATAGTAATCTCGCCAAAACATAAGGTCATCGTGTTCCCCCTCCTCCCAATCAGTGGACTGCTAGGTATACTACGGAACCCCGCCAAAGCAGCATAGACTCAACATTGGGCTGTACGCGTTTGATAGGGACAATATGCAACTTAGTGGGTGGAGTAGCCCATATATCGGAGCCTTGCATTATGGTTTCCGCTTTATGTGTTACTCAAGAGAATCAACAAAATATAGGACCGAGGCGTTGTAGACTACCCACACCACTTTCGGAAGGTGCAGGGTTATATTCTCAGCGCTACCGGCTACAAACCATATTCCAATAAGCAGATTTCCTCCGGCCTGGTACCCGACTCTTTTCAGGTTCAAATCTAGCGCAAAACTTTCAGGCCAAACCATCCCTATCAATTCTGCGCGAAGAGAGAATACCCTTAACGGTCACGTGGCATGGATGGACCGCAAACCAGAGAGCTTCAGTACAGCATTTAAACATCCCTCTACATAAGAGTTCAGAATACAAGGGTCGCAGCTTTTGCTTGCCCGAAAACTTTTAATTGACTTATGACTGCCACTTTTGCTCGTGTTCTTTAAGGTGACGGTGGACATTCCCAAGAGACATCATGTTCCAGATGCAGCCCGAAGTTCGGCAGTTTCAAGTGCCGATCGTAGCTCATTCTCTTCAATCGTGAAGCGCATCCTTGCGACGATCATGATTCATCCGAGCAATGTCCGCTCGATGAAGGAGGAAGAGCCAAGACCAACGGTCGACTCAGTGCAACCTAAACCAAGCAGAGCCTCGAAGATTCAACTAATCGCTCACCTCCAGCAGGGCAAACATTTCGAAACAAAGCTGCCCTATAAGCCAAAGGAAACTAGGGAACTACAGGAAGACGTCGAATACGGATCGCCAGTGAACTACGAATGCTTTCTTCCAAATTCTGAAGTAGCTATGTACTACTTCGAACTGCCACAGTCCCCCGATAGCCGGCACAAGTCCTCTGCGAAACCAAGCACTGCAGAACCAATGACCCCCGAGGAGTCCAAAGAACCCGAGATAGACATCGAGCACGGATCACCGGTGGACTATGAACGCTTTGTTTCCCACTCTGGAGAAGCTCTGTGCTATACCGAGCTGCCAGAGAACCTCATCAATCCCCAAAAGCTTTCTCCTAACCCGAGTTACCATCAATTAATATGGGGGACGCAGGGCGTGCGTAGGGTCTCGCCGCCAGCCGGGAGATTTTCCTACCCGAAGTCAATGTCACCTGCGTCGACTACAGGTCACCCCAGTATTGCAAAACCGATTGGACCTTCTAAACGGGAGACCACGGCACCGCCCACAGGGAAGCCAACGCCGACAACTGCCACCCAGCCATTGAGTAAAACAGTACACGATGCCAGCGAGAGCCTCAACAAGCCAACTACACCTACAAAGCAGGTCGACAAGCAGACGGAGAAGACGCCAATACAAGTTTATGTACCAAGTGATGTTCAAGCAGATTCCTCAACAAAGACTCCATCGCACTTGTCGTCAGCCCTTACGCCATCGAAGAAAGGCATTTCTGAAACTCATCCAGGACCAAAGAAACCTATTGCCGTCAGGCCACTTGTGGCTGCCTTTCAAAGAACTGGAAGACAGCAGGAACACGATGAAAGGAACCTTTACGATGTCAGCCTGACGGCCCCTTCCACAGCTAAATCACCGGACAAGCATCTCTCGAAGAAAGCTATTCCCGCTGAGCAAACGGCTGCAAGCAGCCCTGAGGTCAAAACTGGCCCAGTCCGCGCTTTAAACATGAAAGGTCATGATGAGTCTCGTGGCGAGGAGAAAAAGCTTGCACCAGCTCAAACTGGCCCACTTGCACTTTCGAAGAATGTGTCCAAAACCCACAGCCCTCTGCCATCGCAGCAACGAGGCCCAGGAACGCGGCCATTCAAAGCCTTTGTGCACAACACTCTGCTTGGAGGAACTGCAAGTGCGACGGGTACGAACCTGATAATTACAGTTAAAGATTCTAGTGCACGATCGCCCGAAGCCGGCCAGAAGACACCGACCACCAGAACCTTCGTTACTAATGTCCGGCAGACGGTGGAACGCTTGGAGGCCAAGCCTCTCGCTCGGGATCAGAGGCCAGGTCAAAGCCAGGCACCTGCCTCCAAGGAGGATACTCTACTCCTGGCACCAAAGGACATCCCCGGTCATACCCCTCACCTTGCAAAAGAGGAAGGTAAAGGCTGCGCAACTCTTCAGAAAGACACAGATAAACCATCCGAGGCACCAGCTAGAAAGCCGTCTGAATTGCCGCAGCCAGCGCCTGTAGCAATGCCCAATAGTGTTCTCCCTACCAGAATGCGCCTACTCAAGATGTCAACTTTGGATAAAGGTTTCCGTGAAATGATGCTGTGGGACTATGGCCCAATACAGCCCCGGAAGACACCGTTCTTGCATGACAAAGACAGACCTCCACCAAGAATAACAGTTACCATACCTCAGAAAGCCGCGCCGCTGCAGCCCACGACACCCGCCCCTCAAATGACCAAGCAAGCAGCACCTGCACTTGACAAGGCAGCAGTACCGCAGCCCGCGGTGCCTACACTAAATCCAACCAAACAGCCTACGTCCGAAACCCAAAAGGCAGCCACACCACAGCCTGCACCGCCTACAGCAAAGCCTTCTGAAACGTTGGCTAAAGCTACCGTGATGGCAGTACCACTGGCTACCGCAACTACCACCAAGGTGTCCGAGGAGGCGGTACCTAGCCCATCCAAGGCTGCAGCACCACAGCTGGCACAACCAGCTTCAAAATTGCCTCAGGAAACCCTGAACGATCCTGCCAATTTACAAGGCACTAAAGCTAGTGCTGACATATCGAAAGCTGCATTATTACAACCTACCAAGGCAGCCGCGCAAGAACCTGCGGCAAAGGTGCCTCAAGAGGAAACGGCCGCGCCTGACAAGGCAGGCGAATTGAAACTAGTGACCACAACCACTAAGATGACTAAAGATACGATCGTATCTCCTACCAAGGCAGCTCTGGCCACGGAAAAAGCAGACAAAGTGCCAGAATGCAAAGATAGCTTCGGAAAACCGCATGAGGAGTCCGGCGCCTCGAAACAACGACCAGAAACAAAACCAGATGCTGGAGTATCAGCAGCCGAAGCAGCCAAACTGAGGGCTGACGCACCCGGGACCAATAAAAATACCGAACTACCTGCGAAAGCACCAGTTGGCAAATGTGCTGCTAGCAAGGAGCAACTGCAAGTTGCTACTGGAAAGGATGCCAGCCCTGAGGTTGCTAAGCCTACTCATTCGGCAGCCCTACTTCCGGTAAAAACGGCAGCAACAGATCCCGAAACGGGTATTAAAGGACTTAAATCGCCCGCAGAAAAAACACAATTGATAACGACTCCTACGACGGATACTAAATCACCAGAAAGCCTTGAATCACCTGCAGAAAAAACGCGTTCGATAACGACTCCTACAACGCATACCAAATCAGCAGAAGGGCTTATATCACCTGCACAGAAAACATTATCGATAACGACTCCTACGACGGATACCAAATCACCAGAGACGAAGCCTGCTCTTGGAGCGGCTACTAACGTCCCCGTAGAGAAGAAGTCAACACTATCGCCTAACATAGAAAGCAAAGCCTCCCCGGTAACCAAACTGCACACAGCTGAAATCGTGTCTCACGAGACTGTCACCGGGAAAAAGCACAAGGCTCACACTTATAAATGTGCAAAGCATACGAACGAAACAGAGGCGGAGTATAGAGTGAGGAAGGACAAGGCCAAAGCTAAGGCTAGATTAAGAGCAATAGCAATAGCAACAGCGCAGGATATTTTCGACGAAGAGGAGCACGTATCTTTTGTGAGGAGGCCTTTGAAAAAGAAGAAAAAGAGGAGGAAATCTCCCCCTCCCGAAAAAGAAGCTACAGATCAGTCCGGGAAAGAAGGTAAAAAAGGCAGAATTGTGGTGAGATCCGAACGTCACACAAAGACCGGAACGTGCCCCTGTTGCATCATTATACTGATAATTCTTCTCATTTTGATCGCTTTGCTGTATTTGTTCTGGCCTAGCCCTGTGGAAGATACAACTACTTCTATTTCAACTTCCCAGCTACCTCCAACCAATCAAACCAGTCATCCTCCTGTCCTCGGCACATACTATTGTTCTAGCGACGTGTGCAACGCAGAAGCCAAGTATCTGAAGTCGCTCCTTAGCACAAACAAGAAACCCTGCGATAATTTTTACGAATACGTTTGCGAAGGCTGGATCAGGGCCCACGCGGTACCTGGCGTGGGAGCAGGTGGTGTTCTTTCCAGCGACACAATACTACAGGATAGTCTTGCCAACGATATCGAGCCGGTGCTGCTTGGCATGCAGGACAAGGATGTCAAAATAGCTGCTGGTTTGCATGAAGACTGCATGAAACGAGACAAGGTCGGCAAAGACGGGGATACCGTCATCAACGTGGCCCGGCAGATCTTCCGTGACTGGGCAATAAAAGAATGGCCCGTACTCAAACATGGTACAGTCACCACTGAGGTGGCGTGGACGTTCGCGGGAGAGCTGGTACGGGACCTCAGTGTGGCTGCACTGACCTCCGTCTCTGTCGGCGTAAACCCAAAGGTCCTGGAAGCCGCGGCTATCGAACTTGACAAACCCCGTTTGGTCTTCTCCTGCAACGACGCTTCTAGAGCCGCCGTGACGAACCTATTCAAGGACGCTCTCAAGGAGGTGATGAGCAGGTTCGCTGCGGCTTCGGCAGCCATTAACAGCGAAGTCGACAACGTCATGAGTGTCTTTGTACGACTCGCCTCCTCTCCTGCGTTGGCCGTCAGTCCCGATACTACTCCCCTCTCTTACACGAACGTCCAGCTCATCGAACTTGACACCGGCTACAAGCACTTCCTCGAAGGAGTCTTCAACAATATTGTTAAGGTCGACAACACAACCGAGGTCGTTCTGAAGTCTCCCGACTACCTGCGCAATCACCTCAAGGCAGCCATGCAAGAGCTGCCCCCTCATGCCGTCGTTAACTATTTGGGCTTCATGGCGTTAGTCAAGGCAGCGCCTTTTTTTCCCGAGAAGTTTTCCAGCTTTCGACAGATCTTCGGCAAAGATGTCCTAGATCGGACGCTGCCCGACGTCTCTCAGACAAAAGCGCTCTGCCTGCTTGCGGTGCAGCAGGTCCTTCCCGGATGCTTCGCTAAGGCCGCCGCCAATCTTCGAGCCATGCACCACATAGGCCTGCCTCTGGCCGAGTGGTTGTCTCGACTCGAGACCGCTTTCGGCCGGCACCAGGAGCGGGTGGCGTGGATTGGCGAGCTGTCGGCTCTCATTGTCCGATACCGGCTTGGAAGGAACCGCATGGCGTCTTTGTCTTCTGGAGGCACCTTCTCCCCGGAGCCATGTGCGCCGTCTCCATCGGAGATTCAGCGGCGCAGCGAACATCCGCTGCGCTTCTTCCACCAGGTATCCATGCTGCAGGAGCAGAAGAGGCTTCAGATGGTGCTCAAGACTGGGCAACAAGTGCTGGCGCTTAGAGACGACGAGCGATCAGAGCTTGCCACCGTCCCGGAGTACGACGTGATGCGGCAGGCCGTGCACGTGCCTATGGCGCTCTTCAACACGTCCGTGCCGAGCAGCACCACCATGTTCTCATTGCATCTGTCCAGGTGCGTTCAACGTATGTGGACTTCAGAAAACTTAAGCTGTTAATCAGGTCTAGCAACCTGCCACTTGCAAAGACCATGTGCATGGGGACATTCAGCATTTTACAAGCCTGAAGATTGCGCTGTATTTTGCCCGTCGCACAGTTCAAGCTTGCCTCCTATGCTTAGAGTCGCGTGGTACAGAAATTTTCCAAATAGAGCCGATATTTCAGCGGTGATCCGTCTTAAAAACTATCCTTTCATATCAACTATTTTAGCATTTGCAGGCGTGCAAAACCATAGAGAAGTGATTTCTACATTACCTGTACTGACTTTAGCCCTCCTAACAAAATAAGTTAATACGCCGCTGCAATAATACTTAAAGGTTACAAGCCTAGATTAAAACTTAATTCCACAACGCTGAACCTCTAAAGGGTCTCTGGTGATGTCGCTGAAATTACGTTATGTCGTACTTTACGTTACGTTGTGGCATCGTTACATTCGGTGGCGACCAGCTGGCAGCCGCTATAGATCCCCAACAGTGCGCACTTATCAGTCCTGCGATCTACGCTCAGAGTTTGAGTTCGGCAATGGTGCTCTTCAAACTAATGTTCTTCTCTTCAAATCCCTCTTTTCTAAACCGTTAAAAACGATTTCTTTTCAAAACGATCATGAGTCCCTGGATTGGTTGGCATGCCATACTCAGCCGAAGCACTGTAGTGCTAGGTTTCATTATAACCGATTACAACTCCAAGCAGGTTTACAGGACAGGAAGTAAAAAAGATTACATGTCTCGGCTAGCTGAAACCTACTGGTACAGGAGTTCTCTACGGCGTCATCTTGCGCGACAATATGCACCGTTCTGCGAAAAACAACCGTAAGCGTTGCGTTATTAGGCGATATCTTACACACTCATTTGGCGACATAACCATTGGCGTCGTAGTAGTAGTTGTAGTTGCAGTTGGCACAGCTTGTCAGAAATAATCGGGAGCTGCGTAAAAAAATCGTAACGTGGTAATTTGGGGTTCTCCTGACTGATGACTGATAGGGGTGTCATAGGCAATAGGAGTTAATGAAATCCTTGTAATCAGTTTGTTAACTGAAAAAAAAATAAGGAAATGAAGTAGGGATTCGAAGGTGTGAGCACTCGCAAAGAAAACGCAATGCTTGATGTCTGTTAAGAAATTGATCAGTTGTTTGTGATATATATGACAAAATGAAAAAAGGGCACATAAAAGGTGTTAAAATGATCATAATCAAATTCGAATGCTTTGCAATGCTAATAAATAAAATGTATTGTGTGCATTGATAAATCGATTAACTGAAGTAATTTTAAAAATGGGGCTTCAAAATTGTCAGAATTCCCAGACTCCTGCATACATTTCATGGTTGCTCCAGCGTGGAGCAGTTCTTCGTCCTCTCTTTAAATACTTCAACGAATTGAAGGACTCGCACTTACAATACAATACAATAATAAGTTTATTTCCAGGTTCAACTGGAGGGTTTCCCGGATAAAAGCTGCCTTCGCAGCTTGACAGTGTCCAGGAAATCCTTACAAGCAGCAGCAGACGAGTGGTGAAGGAAATCTCCAAATATGTCATTCAATAACAAAACATTAAATACACACGGAAATTCACAATAAGCTTTAAAGTAAATGGCACAAAGAGAAAAACAGTTCAAATGCGCAGTTTTTAAGGGAAAAATGTCAACTGGGCAAACATTCAGCAATCTACAACAGAAGCATAAAATCACATTTGAACAAAATATCTGCGCAGCTCGGCTTTTGTGTATCCTATTGTATTTTTTAAAAAAATAAGGAAATGAAGTAGGGATTCGAAGGTGTGAGCACTCGCAAAGAAAACGCAATGCTTGATGTCTGTTAAGAAATTGATCAGTTGTTTGTGATATATATGACAAAATGAAAAAAGTGTTTAAAACATGGGGCAGGTTGTAAGATAGCATTTGTAATCTATAATCAGTGCGAAAATGTGGTACATTCCATGCATTAGTACTTCTTGTGTGCATGTTAGCACGATGCGTCTCCAAAGATGCTAAGGAAGAATAATATTCGTCAACGGATGTCTTCGAAAAATACATGATTTGTAGTAACCTATAATTATACAATTGATCAACACGGATAATATTATGAGCTTGGAATGCGTATTTGGAGGTGGTCGCATAATCAACATTAGCTATTATTCTAACAATTTTCTTTTGCAATACGAGAAGTTTATTTATGTTTGCCTTGGTCATTGTGGCCCACACTAAACTACAGTAGTTAAGGTAAGAAAAAAAATAATGCGTAATAAACTTGTAGTTTACACTTCATAGGTAGAGTTGCATGACATCGCGAGAGGGCCCCACAGGCAGAAGAGAGTTTTTTGCAGATATGTTCAACGTGAGCATTCCAGTTTAAATGAGATGAAAAATATACACCAAGGGATTTATGTTCCTCAACAATTTCTATTTGTTGGTTTTCAAATTTCAGTACACAGTTTGGTGTTGTCGGCTTATTTCTTGCGCGAAATATTACAGCCTTCGACTTTGTAGGATTTATCTTTAATTTATTCATCATTGACCACCTAGATAATCTATCCAGTAGGTCGTTACCTTTCGCTATTACATCATTGAGATTATGGCCTGAAAGAAGTAATGTGCTATCATCGGCGTAAATTACAAAATGAATAGAAGGATCTACAGTTACAATGTCATTTATATAGGTATTAAACAAAAGGGGTCCAAGTACGCTCCCTTACGGGACACCACAGCTAATAGGTAAGGGGGATGAAAGTTCATTATCTACAGATACTGACTGGCTTCTGTTTTGGAGGTAATCTTCAAGCAGTCTGAGTGGTTTACCACGGATTCCGTACATTTGAAGTTTATAAGCAAGGATCGCATGATTTAAGCAGTCAAATGCCTTACTAAAATCAAGGAAAAGGCCCACCGTATACAAGTTGTCATTAATATTGTTCAAGATAATTTCTTTCATTGCTAATAAGGCTGTTTCTGTTGACTTGCCTGTTCTGAAACCAAACTGCGACTCAGATATTACCTCAGATATGTCACTGTTGACTGGGCCCTACTCCGGTCTCATACCTCGGCCTTCAAGCTGATTCCCTCCCGCAGGGTGGCCGTCCGCCTCTACAGAGCCATGGTACAGGTCTTATTCCCCAACAATATCTACGAGCGCGACGCCCCTCTTGCGCTCACTGGGGATATGGCCCGGCGCCTGGACAAGCTGCTATCGTGCTTCGAGGAGGACCTGAGCAAACTTCCGGCCGATATCCGGGGTCCAGTCTCCATCGACTCGGCCAAGTTCCGCGGCGCCCTCCTACAGCACGCTGCTGCAGTCAGGCTCGCATTCCGCGCCTTCGAAGACCTCCACAGCGTGAGGCGCATCTGGAATGTGGACTTCCGATTCAAGGACCTGCCGGACTTTAGCAGCAACGCCCTGTTCTTCCTCTACTACGCGCTGGACAACTGCGAGTCCGCGGACCCTGTATACGAAGAACACCATGGACCCTGGATGCCCGCGCACTACCGCGTCAACGCGGCGCTGCGGCACGACCCGAATTTCGCCTCAGAGTTCGGCTGCACTGGCCAATCCCCGATGGCAGCAAAGAAAGCGTGCGACGTCCTCAAGAACAGCCACTGAGAGACGCCCCGACACTGCGGAAAACGCAATAGCTGCAATGCCGGTTTACCCTGGCAGTGGCCAAATTACAAGAACTGTGACGTCTATACAAGGTGCATGCTCTAGCACGTATTAAGGATATAATGTCGCGAGTCCGGTGCCCTCGAGGGATATATTAAAAGCACCCCATACCTAGTCGTCAATGGAAGAGGTATTCACGTCCTCGCTACCGTATATGCACGGAGGCATTTCCGGCTCTCCGTCTTTCATTCTGCTCAAGCCACTATCCACAACTTCTGTCCCGCTCATTAAAAGCAGTGTGTATCACATATCACCCTGTTGTGTGTTTTCGTATTCCTGGAATAAACCCACGTGATAAGTCAACGTGCTGATGCAGATAAGGAGGTGTGTCCGTGCATGTGCACTGTTCTTGCTTCCTCCTTTCATCAGCAATCTCTCGTTATATCTGCCGACTGAGTAGTGTCCGTGAAGTTCGTATTGAGCATGTCAAGTTTTAAACAGGCCTGGATTATTTAGTAAAGGGACATATAACTACGTGCTCAGGAGCAAAGGTTAGCCATGTTACCCTAAAAACAAATGGCCAGTTTCGACGCCGTGTTGCCAAAAACCACGTAGCGGACAGCTTGAATAAAATGAAGAAAGGTGATAGTCTCGATAAAATGCCACCTGAGCATAGTTTCTACACTACAGTCTTAGCTCCGCACTACGATAGAGTCACGACAGAAATACTAAATGTTTCGGTGCAGGCATTCACTGGGGCATTCCTATATTTGAAAACAGTATAAAAACAGGGGTTCCGCATGACTGGAATATTGCGTAATTGCACTGCTCATGAAGGCCTGAAGCCCGACTGCTTTAATCTCCACTTTGGTGAAGTTGAAGGAGTTGTATACAGCCACCTTTCAAGTCCGCGCATTCACCACAGCACAGCTCGACTTCCACCGCGTTAGCTCGATAAGGATCACGCATGTGGATTCAAGCCACAGAGTTCGTCTCACAATACGAAAACAAAATATCGGCCTTAGTGCCAAGCCGCATGACTGCTTAGAGCCTACGATCCTCCTCAACAAATTTCCAGAAATAAAGAGCCACCATTTTACCCCTATGCACGGGTACAAGAATATTTAAGTCTTGTTTTTGTACTGGTGAAACTTTTTAGACTCCTACGCTCAGACCAGAGCCGTGCCACTAAAAGAGCGGCCTCTCGCGCCGCTTCTAATATTCTGGTGTCCCAGCTGCACCTAGCGACCAAGACAGAGCTTTCGTGTGCGCAGATGACACAGCTTTTTGCGCTTCGGCAAAAGACGTCCACTATCCGTTGCCACAGGCATATCGTGCCGCTTTAGTGGTCTGGTTGGACAAGGTAAGCTTACTTCTGTATGTGCGCAAATGTAACGTCAAGCTTCGCTTCATCTGATGCCTGGATTATTAGTGATTAATTAATTTTACCAGCATCGTCTTTTAATAATTTTACTTTACATTTTCTGTGATTCAGCTTGAACCTAATTTGTATTTTGTTCTACCGTTCTATTTTCTTTAATTCCTGTGTGCTATAATTAAGGCGCAGAATGGGTTTTCTCATGGCGTGCAGCAATATGTTACATGGTACAGCGGTTCCACCGGTCGGAGTTAAAGTGGCCAAACGGCAAAACATCTAGTGATGCGAAGCGCTCATAACAAAAATAATGATGACAGGAGAAAATTATTTGCAGGGTGCAAGGGCCTTTTTTCATCCTTCTGTGCTTCAAGGACATTACTGGTCAAAATGTTGAGTCATCTAAATGGTGAAAATACCGAAACCGCAGGTCAGCTCGGTTGCCGCCACTTCCTGTTCCGACGTTTCCATCAATCAAATGAGGGCTGATACGGAGAAAACGACACTTAAGAAAACGACGCAAACTCGGAATACGGGCCGATGTAATGTTTATATATTTTAATTATTTTTGTCTAAATTCTTTAGAGTCATCCCATGCCCGAGTGACGTGAACTACCGATGTTTCACGCCTCACCAGCGCTAGCCGCAGTAAAACGAAAACTGAACTCAATGTTTAGGGCCCTTCAACTGTCGTGACACTTGTTATCTCGTGTATGTGATGTTAAGAAGATAGTGAGAGACCGGAAAGCGTGGCGTGACATGGTCCATAGGGTCACGAAGAGTCGGACACGACTGAACGCCTGAACTGAACTGAACTGTCGTGACACTTCCGGACCTCGGCTGCGTAAGGGGTAATTTCCAAGTCTGCAAAGGTGCGCAGTATAAAGAATGAGAAATGCGCAGTATAAAGAATGATTTACCTTTCTTTCTCGCGCCGTGCTCCGAAGAGACTAGCAGCAGATACCAGACATCGAACTCCACCCAGTTTGTTTTGAAGGCCTTCAGTAGTAGTCTCTACCGCGGTACTGTTAAAAAGCCCACACCCCATCTTATACTGCAGGATCTTTCCGGAACAGATAGCCCTCATGTGTAAACACTGCTCAACTCCGGCCACTCTCATGCACATGGCGTGGACTTATACACACTACAACACAGGCAACTCAAACACCCCAGAGACGTGGGAGTCTCTCCTGCGTACCTCCGAGCCAGCAGACCAACGCTGGCTTATCCAGTGCGCGGTGGAGGCCGCGACATTCCAAGGGATCCCAGCCGACCTCCTAAGCCAGCACAACCGGTCCTTTGACTGGGCCCTTGTTTTTGGGCGCAATAAAATAGTTCACCACCACCACCCGACTACTGTGCCGGAGTACCCCGGTTCGATCCTGACGCCGGCGGCTGTGTTTCGATGGAGGCGAAACGAAGAGGCGACGTGTGCTGTGCGATGTCAGCGCACGTTAAAGATCACCAGGTGGTCGAAATTACTCCGTAGCTCTCCACTACGGCTCCCCTTTTTCTTTCCACTTCCTCTCCCACCTTCCTCTCTTCCCTTGCAGCGCGGTTTAGGTGTCCGCAGAAACAAGTCACAGATCCCTTCCTGTGAACAATTTATTATTATTACTATTATTACTAATTTATTATTATTATTATTATTATTATTATTGTTATTATTATTATTATTATTATTATTATTATTATTATTATTATTATTATTATTATTATTATTATTATTATTATTATTATTATTATTATTATTATTATTATTATTATTATTATTATTATTATTCAGATTATTCTTTTCTTTTGTAGTGTCAATGGACAGACTTCTTTCGTTTACCGTGCAACGAGTGGAGTTCCTCAAGGTTCAGTACTAGGCCCGCTTCTCTTCTCCGTTTTTATTAATGATGTTTCCTCGGCGATAAAGAACTCCTCGTTTCTTCTTTATGCTGATGATATAAAAATATTCAAGGTAATACATTCTTTTCAAGATTGCTTGTTGTCGCAATCGGACATATCTGCTTTTCTGATTGGTGTGCGATGAATCGACTTACCCTCAATTCTTCCAAAACTAGGGTTGTGTCCTTTACTCGTAAAACACATAGCTTTCTCTACCATTATTCTGTGAATTCTGTGCTGTTGGATAGGGTTGATGAAATTAATGACCTTGGTGTACTTTTTGATCGCACCCTCAGCTTCTCCTCTCACACTAAACACATTGCTCAGTGGGCTATGCGCACACTCGGATTCGTTTGCAGACTTTCGAGAGAGTTCCATACTCCACTTCCGTTCCTAAAACTGTACCTGTCCATATGCCTGCCGGTCTTGGAGTATGCGTCGGTTGTTTGGAATGGCACTTGCAAATCGAACTTGGACAAGGTTGACAGAGTACAAAAAAATTTTTTACGGATATTTCATTATCGCTTTCCTTGCGCAACTTCCCCCTCTCGCACCACCAGGAGCGCCCAACTGAATCTTCCTTCCCTTCACTGCCGTCGTATCAGACTTGATATCATATTTCTGTACAAACTCCTTCATGGCCACATTATGTGCCCTCAGCTCTTAGAGCACATCCTACTGCGCGTTCCGCGAAAGAGCATGAGGGAATTCAGACCATTTCAGGTTTCTCCTCTTCATTCCCACTCCCCTCTGGACAGGATGCAGTGGTTATTTAACTCTTTTTGTCCTCACCTTGACATCTTCCAAAACTCGCTCTGTTCATTTACATTGGATGTTCGTAGCGTTGTATTCTAAATAGTGCTTTATCACATATAACTCCCACTTTCTAGCCTTAAATTGTATTTACTTCACTTTTTGCTTTTTCTCCTGTTCAATGCTGTCTGTATCGTGAACTACTTTTTATCCGTTTCTTACTTATATTTCAACTTTAAACTTTATATTCGAATCTTACTGTCCCTTGTTTAATTTTACTTCTTTATTGTATTATTCTGTATTTCTAGCCTGTGTTTTAAGTACCATGCACTTGTTGCGCCTGGAATGGTTGTTTATTTTATGTATATTTCTGTATTACTATAATCCATGTCAGTTATTTGTTGTTGTTTTTTTCTCTTCTATCTACCGTTCTTTTTTTTTTTTTTCTTTATTTCCTGGTGTGCTCAAAAATTCTCTCACTGTGCATATAAGTGATGCTACTCATTGTTTGCTTACTTTCCGTGATACTTTTCGTCTCAGTTTCATTTCATGTATTATTTATTTCTTTTTTTTTGTGTTCTCTCTGTGTGTGCAAACATGTTTGTGCTTTTTCATTTTTGTTTCTTTTTTTTTTTATTTGTGCTGCAGCACAAAGACCACATGGTTGTTCCTGCGCACATTAAATAAAGATTGATTGATTGATTATTATTATTATTAACCTCTAAAAGACTGGTAGTTCTTATTCGGTGCTTTAACTGTTTGCATTGAGTAATAAATTGAATGTGATAGTGTCCATTGCCATTCCGTTTTGTTCTTGCTTTTTTTTATTCTCTTCACCTTTAGTTTCATGTTCGTAGGCACGGTCATACAAGTCATTCCCAGGCTTAGACCAGCCTGTTTGAGTTTGTAGTGCTTGGTGGTGAATAAATATTTATTATTATTCAGTCGTAACATTAAAAGGCATACTTCTAGCCATAAAGCAATCCACGTTAAAAAGAGCTAAAGACCACGTTGACGAATGAGACTCATAGAAGTGCAGATACATACTTTATAATGGGACAAAAAGAATTAGACAACGAAGAGGCGTGGTTTTAGGTAATAGTTCAACACGTTTTTATTCTTTAAAAAAGCGAAGTTCGATATTCTGTGCATAGCGATCTCATCCGACATTACTTGCCGCTTGTGCGCATACAAGATTTGCATTTTCCATTCCCTGTTTAGCTGTCAGTCACTCCAGGGTGAATACTGCAGGAAGAAAGAGAAGAGATTAATAAAAGTACCATAGTGCACACCACGTACTTTACACGACAGCACTTCCAGCGTGAACAAGTCAGAAACGTTATCAGCTCCATCAAAGGGGCTGAGTATTCTTTTGTAGCTGGCAACTTAATGCCGCCTCACTGCGATGATACTGACCGATTAGGTCATAAAACAACACCAGCAGCAGCACACAGTCATGCATGGAACAAGTGGTGGATTAGCCGGCAGCAGCAAAACGGCAGTAGAGCAACCAACAAAGCCCTTAATTTATTCCCTCCAGAACTGTGCAATGTTCGAAATCTATTCTTAAACCCTGCACAGGGTAAAACCAATCAACAGTTGTCACAACTAAACACAAATCCTTAGTGCAGCATTAGAGGTCGAGTGAGTGCTACAGTCTGCATCAATGTAGTGCCTAGAATTTCGCCTCACTTCGATCGCGTTTTAAGACAAAATCCTTTCTTGGTTCATACTCGGTGTCCTCAGAAGTGCGTCAAGCGAGCAGGAGACAAAGCTTATCCAACACAAACCACATAACAAGCCAGATCAGAAGTTAACCTTTAAGAAAGAAATAGTTCTAAACTGGGAATCGAAATCCTACCCCACCGATCATCGTCCGAACGCAGTTACCAACTGCGCCAAGACAGGCTCGTGGAAAGCATACCTTAATTCTCTTTGCCTAGCTTTCCTGCCGTCTCCATGGCAACGTAAGGACGCGACGACGATGATGGATTCACTCCCGTTTATAGGAGAGAGTGTGGCCGGCCGCAGCCGCGCTTCTATCGTCGAATAGATATAGTAACTCGCGTCGAAGACTCTAGCGTCGAATACGAACACCATCGCACGCCAACTTCCGGCAGTTGTGAAACTAAGCGGCGCAACTAGAGCGCGACATCGCCGCCGATGGTCGCCGAAAAGCTTTCGTCTTATAACTCTTAACAGGATTTAAGTGCCTCCTAGAATTTGTTGTTCTGCAGGGCCCACTTGAGGATTTTTGTATCTGCTTAGAAATGGCTAACGTGTTTACACTTAAGCCTGCTTGTTGTGTGCAGTTAGCGGAGTACACTCGCTAAATATCATGTGATTATGATTTACCGCTTGAATATTACGAGCTGCCAATTTACAAAATGTCACGTTTTCCTGCCCGTAAGGCTTTTTCTCCACTCTACGAAAAGTTACGACGGTAAGTGCGAAAAACTGACCTGTTCATCCGCGTACTGCATCTGGGATCGTGCCAGCAAACATTTAACTCGCGTTGCGACGGAAGGAAGGAAGGATCTGAACGTCATAATGCTACTTCAAACGCAAGAAGTGAAATGCTGAGTTAACTCGAGGGCATTGATAACCTCACATGCGAAATATATTGTCTATTGCAACTCTGAAAATCACAGGCATGCCCATGGCCGGTGGCAGTTTGAAGGTTAGAAACATCGGGAGCCTTGAAAACCCCCTGTGAAGCCTCGTAGACTATAAAATTACCGGCATGCCTATGACAGGTGTGCTACGTTGCAAGTGACATAGGGAGGCGCTGATTTGTCAGCATGTTTTGTGACGTCCCGAGATGTGATGGAATAGTCGAGTTCGAAGGAACTGCCAACTCGGGCGGCTCCAGTCTTATACAAGGGTGAGATGGTAGTCGAATGCACAGTGACCCGGCTGTGCTTCTGACTCAGCCATGAAGCTTTTTATAGCTGCCTTTTTGAAATTTTACAACTTGATTTTGTGCCCTGCGTGTTATGAAGAAACACGGTTCGTTTTATTTTGTGGACCCTAAATCAGAGCATCCGGGCTCTACGGCTGTGTTGTTTTATGTAGATGCTGATTCAAAAGTAGACGTATGTTCCGATATAGGTGTATCATATCAAATTTTCTGGTGAACGTTGGTGAAGCGGAAATAGGCCAGAAGTGTGACTGAACCATTGTTAACATGCGAAGAGGAGAAACATTTACCTAGCCGCCGCGAGACGGTGAAGGCTCCAACCAGAGCGCCCAGGCACAGCAGGGCCAGCGAGAGGGGAGGACAGACGTGCGAGCCTGCATAAAATTGCACGTGTCCTTATATGCAGGCTCCAACTGCGAAGCTTATTCAGCAATGCGTCCTGCCTCCAAATGCGGTATAAGCAAAGAGCGTGTGTGCTTCAGCACTGAGAGGAACCTCTTCAGCACCAGCTGTATAGGAGGCTGCATCTTAGTTTCGAACGGTTGTAATTACCTGGTATGCTCGCTCACTACCCGTTAAAGGCATCAAGATGATCAGCTGGGTTTTGATCAAAGGCGTAACCAAGGGCGAATTTCACGCTTAGAAAAAAATTGTCATGTACTTCAGCGATATTAATTCTCGATGAGTTGGTAAGAATTACTTCAGACCACGAATATTCTGGCCACTCACCCAGTTGCTCTTCAAGCTGCTCTTTAAAGGCGCTTCTTTAAGTGTCGGCAGGTAGCTGCAGTAACATCCGCCCGCCGTTACAATGCTTACACAGTCAGACGAAGTAAACTTAGGCAGGCAGAATATGTTTTTATCACGACGTCACAGTGAGCGTCTTTGGTCACTTAATTTAAGGATGCACAAGAGAGCAGAGACTTACATGCGTAGAAACCTCTAAATATGCGTGCAACAGAACAGAGAGGAAGCAAAGTTTTCCCGTAGAATCCACCTAGGTTTTTGTAAAATCTAGGAAGTTTGCGAATAATCAAATACGTCGCTTCGCGGTACCCACATTTTCCGTAGAACCCAGAAGGACTTCTCAATGGAGAACTCATATTAATACATCGCCAAGTTGTACTACGAGCCAAATTGTGGGGTCGTCCTAGCCTCTAAACTACATGGAAACATCGGAGAGAACGATTCTATGATTACTTGATTGTACCGTTGGCAAAGAACTAAAGCGGAAGCCCATAGACATTTGCATCGAGCGAAGAGGATGTCAAAACGTCCCACTGCAGCATCCACCATGTTGTCGTCAAGCACAGACAAAAGACAAGCGAGCAATAGGTTGAGTCCAGTCAACCCTCGTTGCAAAGGTCGATTGATTCAGCCACAGTTCTGCAAGCATATCCCTCCGAGACGTACCTGAATTTCGTATACACGGAGGAACAACCGTCTTAGGATCGTGTAAGGGCAGACTTTCGGCCAGCGCCTTGTCAATGGCAATGTCAGCGAAGCTCTGCTTCGAATCAATGCAGTACACCGAGAACCACCGGAATTCGTTCCAGTGATGGCCTTTCGGTAGCTGCACCGTCACGTCCGTCTTGTCGAAGCTTCCGAGCTTGCCTGTCCTGCGCACGCACGACAAACGACGCAATTTTCGTGATGCGTGTGCGAACGCTGGTTACCACTTCGGTAGGAAAGAAGTAACAAGTTGGTTGCCGAACAAACTACTTCGACTGTGCCTCATTCCGAAGCAGCGTCATCTTTTGAACAATTAATTCTTTTGCTGTTTCATTTCGTAATTCCTTACTCTGTTTCCCTCACATTTTCTTAATTGTCCAAGTCTAGAGGTTCAACGCCTGCCTCCCACCATATCACCAATTGAGACATCCACAGCTAAAATAAGAAATTAAAACACGACTGTTTTGCGGTTACCGTAAACGCTAAGTAGAACATTTCGCTTAGTGCGTTCAGTGGCAGCGATTATGAATAATACTGCTGCTGTCTATACATGAAATCATTCACTGCCTTCTTAAGAAAAATCTAAACTTTCTCGAAGGTCCCCATGGTCTCGATGGAGCAACAAGGGCCGTTCGTTGACACGGCAGCTGCCGGATCTTAACGATGCACGGTGTCAGGCTACCCTTTAGAAGCCATTACAGCTCCACCTACTTGTAGCCGTCGTAGATGAGGTGCGTAAGGTCGTCCACCTTGGGCTGGAGAGTCGGGGCCGCCACGAAAGACGCCGCTGCAAAGAGAGTGGTGACAGTTTAGTTCAATCACCTTTAAAAAAAAGTTGGCTGAAGGCTTAGCTTGAAGCCTACAAGATTGTGAAAGCAATACCACTGGCTGCGCCTTGTTCGGCGGCTGGGCCCCGACTACTGCGATGAGCCGAGCCACAGCCCCATTTATCCTCCTAGCATGACTTCACAAACAGCGAGCGCCCTCTCTCGGTTGCGACACAGCGCCGTGTATGGACTCTCCGCCACCATCCGATGGCGCGAGCTGGGGCCCCGTCTCTCGGTCTGGCGTGACGTCGCACGGCCACGTGAAAATGGCATAACGTCACCGCTGCGGCTCCTGTAAGGACTCATCGCCACCATCCGATGGCGCGAGCTGGGGCCCCGTTTCTCGGTCTGGAGTGACGTCACACGGTCACGTGAAAGGTCATGTGTAGAGGCGCCACGACGCGCCAAAGGCTCGAAGTGCTAGCAGTATTGCTTTCGCAATAAAACATGTGCTAAAATCACAGAGTGATATCATATTTGCACTCGTTTTTTGCCATAAAGCAACCATAATAGCCATGAGTTACAGCACTAGTTGTATCACAAAGGCGTTCCGAAAATTACGAAGTGGCCGTGGTCGTCGTCTAGTAGCGGCGCCTATAGTTAAATGATGTCACCACTCCAGCAGCACCGGATCACCATCCGGCAAAGCAACTTTAACTATCACCATGCTAGCTACTAATGATGACAACTGTGCCTTCATTAATTATGTGACGTAATGCTGCTCTGTGTAAGCCTGGGACAGAGCTGTGCAGCCAGCACGAAACATCGGCCCAATTTTGGATTATGTTGGTATTGTATTGACCCGTGGTTTATGCTGCCGGGGGAAGAGGAGCGCTTTCTTTAAATCCAAGTAGAATTACGTTGTTTTGAGCCACCTGAAATACGCATTTGTGTCGTCATTATATGTGTCCTTTCATGAGAAGTGTTCTTATTGTAAAACGCTTCTACTCACAGGGGCATTGAGCGTCGTACTGGAACCCCTTGAGGAGCATAATGGCGCGGTCCCTGAGCACCACTTCGGCGGCCATGGTGTCGCGGTGCTTGGCGCTCAGCTTTCCGAGGCTCTGCTCTTTGGGCAGCACGTAGCCGCTCGGTATCTCCACGTGGCCGAAGTCGGCCTGCCGAGGATGCATTCGCACTACATATGGAGAGATCTCAAATCTGCACTTGGCGACATTTTCGTCCTATGGTTTATGGGGCCATGGCTGCAAGCTGCTAAGCGCGAAATCAATAACCGTTCGCTCTGTCGCAGTGACCATATTTGAATGGTGAACCACTGCATGGGTTCTCGCGCATATCTTCATACACGCTGAATAACCAATAATGAAGTTGAAATATCGGAGGCCCTCTACAACTGGCATAGCCCAAATACCAGTGCGCGGATAAGGGGGCCTATAGTTGGCACTGGAAAGTGTTGATTGGATCGAAATGGGAGCGTCATTTGTCTTCAAGTAAAAGTAGTTAATCAGTTTGACGACGACGCGAGGTAGTTTCTAACGAAGCCCACTGACACGTTCAGCCTTAGTACAGATGCTCGCAATCAACGCAGATGTGTAATGTGAGTGGATTGATCTGTGCACATTTGCATCTTGCCACCTGTCGAGACGCAGGGAAAAAATCGGGAGGGTATGGAATATAGGCCAGACACTGGAAAAGCCGTCATGCATCCACATAACCTATTTTTTGCATTAATTCTTTTAACCCCTTTTTTTTCACGACACACTGTTGGCTCTCACAGAGGGGCCACTAAAATCTCGAGTTACCATCATCGCTACTTCCACCTCCTCGGAAAACTGCTCTGTCAATAAAAATGGGTTTCAAGACGTTCTGTTTTCTATTCTGTTAGCATTCATGCAATTGTTATTCATTAATGTTGACAGCAATGACAAATAGAAAATTAAATATACAAAGGCGAAACAAAAGAAGGAAAAGAGAAAAGAAATGAAAACCCAAGGCAAGCGTAATACATTGCCATATAAAGGAGGCATTCCGGATAAGAACACCTCACCGCGAACTTCTTGCAGAACATTCCCAAGGTGCGGTAGGCGGTGATCTTCTTGGGCAGTCTGATGTGCACCACCGCCTTCTTGTAAGGTTTCAGAACATTGGAGCTGCGATGTGAAAAGGAAAATAACCGGCGCAAGATGACACAGTGGTTATGCACAGACTCGTATAGGCCCAGTTATGCAATGCTGCATGTGTTAATCGCTTCAAATGCATGCAGTCATCTAGAGGACATTTTAACATATCATGGAAGTCGCTTTCTCGAACAGCTCTTGAAAGAATCTTCTCTTTCGCTGACAAAGCAGGGCTTCGTTAATTTAGAAGGAGCTAAGGACTTAGTTTCTTATTAGCGCCCACCCAAGCGCAGCCATAAACCTAGAGCAAAAAAAAAACTACACCGATTTCAAAGAACGCTATAAAAGCAGTTTCTCTGAATACTCTTTAGCTTTAAGACGTAACTTTGTGCCTGTGCTGTGTAGACGGTAATATTTACTCCTGTATTGCAAATTTGCGAAACCTTTCTTGTTAGGGCACCGGAACGACTGCCCCGGACAAGTGGTAGTCGTGGGGTTCAAACCCAGGAGCGTGAAGAATTTTCTTTCAACTACCACTTCTGTGAAAGCTGTATAGTTATCCTTTGTAGCCATATAGCAGCGCTTGGTTGAACATTAATTAATAATTGCTCCACTGCTATAACTTCCAGTCCACTTTGGGTGATTCCCCTAATATAAACGTTTCAAGGCTGTAGCGTTGAAATAGAGACTGCCTAACACTGCTGCTTACTCGCAGTATTGTAACATAAGCTACTCGGCCGGTATTTTATACCACATAGCACATCTCACTTCATTCAAGAACCTGTCCACAGCTCCAAGCTGTGAAAAATTCGGCTTACTTCAAGATCCTCGCCGCCCTCCAAATATATATTGCTGTCTACATCTGGTCAATTGAGAGAAAACATCGTTTCGAGCAGCTCTTTTCCGTACCAACATCGCCTCTTTTTTGCGAAGGCTCTGTGCGCAAAACTGGTGAGTGCGACCACCTCTCCGACCTCCGAAATAGGAGTGACCACTTCACCATGCGGAGCGCCATACGAACCTGCCGTGCTCGTCGGGCAACTGGTTGCCATTGTAGTCAAGCCCAAGGTTTTCTCCAGCCCAGAAGTGCGCCTCTGAAGGAAAAGAAGAAATATGATGGCTACTTTTCATCTACAATCCGCGATTCAATAATGTTGCAGAGAGTCGCTTCCCTAAAAGTAAAATTAGATGGACGCTTAAGCTTGACCTTAAGAGTAGATGCTATAGCGCTTTCACACCCACACCTCATCATTCAGCAATACTTTTTACGTTTAGAGGTTGCCAGCGCGGTGGCGCAGTGGTAAGATGCGTGACTACTGTGCCGGAGTACCCGGGTTCGAACCCGACCTCGGTGGCTGCGTTTCGATGGAGGCGAAACGAAGAGGCGTCCGTGTGCTGTGCGATGTCAGCGCACGTTAAAGATCCCCAGGTGGTCGAAATTATTCCGTAGCCCTCCACTGCGGCTCCTCTTTCTCTCTTTCCACTTTCACACCCACCTTCCTCCCTTCCCCTACGGCGCGGTTGCGGTGTCCACAGAAAACAAGCGAGACAGTTACCGCGCCTTTCCCTTCCTATAAATCAATCAATCAGTTTTCTCTTACGTTGTAGTTCAGGTGTCCACGGGAAAACTGCGACAGATACTGCGCCTTCCTGTAAACCAATTTATTTGCTATGACGCCCAACTCTTCCGTTGTACCCTGGTTCAAATCTGACCGCCGCCGGCTGCGTTTCGATGGATGCGAAACCAACGTTGAGCGAAACGGAGAAGCGTCCGTGGGCTGTGCTATGTCAGCGCAGGGGCGGGTGACTGCACTGACTCTAAAAACATTCTTGCGACTGAAGGAAGAAGGAAACGAAATGCACAGGCCTGCTACTGGCTCTGAGCATTTTATTTTCTTTCTTCGTACAGTCGCAACAACGTCAGCGTACGTTGAACAACCCGCCGGGGTGGTGCAGTGGTAAGACGCCCGACTACTGTGCCGGAGTACCCGGGTTCGAACCCGGGTACTCCGGCACAGTAGTACTCCGGCACAGTACTCCGGCACCTGAACCGCGCCGTAAAGGGAGGGAGGAGGGTGGGAGTAAAAGAGGAAGAGAGAAAGTGGTGCCGTAGTGGAGGGCTCCCAAGTAATTTAGGCCACCGGGGTATTTTAACGTGTGCTGACATCGCACAGCACACGGAGGAGGAGGACAAAACATCTTTATTTATTTAGGCATCAAGGGAAGGGGGGGGGGGGGGACCCTCAGTCCAGGGTCCCGTTACAGCACACGGACGCCTCTCCGTTCCGCCACCATCCAAAAGCAGCCGCCGGTAGTCAGGTTCGTACCCGGGTACTCCAGCTCAGTAGTCGGTCATCTTAACTACTGCACCATCGCTTCGGGGGGTTTAGTTTTGGGGAAAAGGAATGCGCAGCATCTCTCCAACTTTGTGAACGCCTGCACTTACAATGAACGGCATACAATCGAATGTCGTCGGTTCAAATCCTTATACAAAACGCTGTGTGCGCGCTTCAAGTAATAGCGCTGGTAGTAAGTCAATGGCAGTACAATTGTTTTACATGGACAGGGATGAAATCATTCCATCGTCGTTAACTTTCAAGTTAATTCATGTCACTTTTTGTAATTGACTCTAGTGAAGTCACACCGTTAATATCACCCAGATGGAGCTGCCTATATCAAAGGGAAAGAATGAAACAAAATTAGTTGTGGTTTATCTCCGGTTAACCCTAATTGAATTGCGAAAACAATGACGGAAGCTTCTTTTGCCTGCTACATTATTCCCCTGCCACGCCCTATCAGTGTAAGGTGATACATTATTGGGGACACTTAAGCTCATCCTTAAGCATATGACGCGAGAGCGTAAGCTACAGACCACATATGAAGTCACACTTCAACCAAGCCATATGGACGTCCTGTGTGTGGTAGGGGTAACGAGAATGCAAACGGTTCTGGCAGACTGATTCTGATATCACTCCACCATATGAAAGGAGCGAGCCGAGTTGGCAGTTCCTACCCATGGCATACCGGTAACGTGATTTCAAATGTCATGGCAGGCTGATTTTTTTATGAGGAGACCAGCTACGCCTCTTCACAGCATAGCTGCGGCCACCCGAGGCCTTGAGAGATAGAGAGAGAAATAACATTTATCTGCACCCGTCAAAAGATTTGAAAACCTTATCTTGAGGTCTTCAAACACTACCACAGTGTAAAAAGAGGAAGATGTTACTGTCCCTTGTATTGGTTCAGTTATACCCTCTGAGGTCGCATCGTGGAATAGTCTGGACGTTTCGTTTGTGAGTCTGCTTACGGGAAGAGGTCTTGATAACATTAGACCGTTAAATGTAGTGAAAAGAAGGAAGGTCAACGCACCGGGGCCCCCGCCGTCGTAGTTGAGATCCGCGATGACGACGCTGCTCTCGCTGGCGGCGTACACAGTACCGCTCACGTTGTGGTAAAATGTCTTGATCTGCCCGATGAGCTTGCCATGGTATGCGCTTGAGCAACCTGAAAAGTAGAGGTGTACACTTGTGAAGTGCTAGCACAGGGACAGAGAACCTGAAAAGTAAAGGTGCACACTTGTGAAGTGCAAGCACAAGGACAGAGAACCTGAAAAGTAGAGGTGCACGCTTGTGAAGTGCAAGCACAGCGACAAAGAACAAGAAAAGTAGAGGTGCACACTTGTGAAGTGCAAGCACAGCGACAGAGAACCTGAAAAGTAGAGGTGCACACTTGCGAAGTGCAAGCTCAAGGACAGAGAACCTGAAAAGTAGAGGTGCACACTTGTGAAGTGCAAGCACAGGGACAGAGAACCTGAAAAGTAAAGGTGCACACTTGTGAAGTGCAAGCACAGGGACAGAGAACCTGAAAAGTAGAGGTGCACACTTGTGAAGTGCAAGCACAGGGACAGAGAAATCCACCAAAAATTAGGTGCTTCACCACGGGACCGGACACATACGCCGTCAACGCAAGATTGATCTGCTTCTTTCTTCTTTTTGCAACTTGTGGCCCGGGAACGAAGCGCGCCTCAGAACAGTTCCGAGTTCTTCCGGGAACACAGATTCATTAAGTGTCATCACTGCAATAAACTACAAATATGCTGTTGAACCACTGATAGGAAACATCATACACAACATAATAAAGATCGCAGCACGAAAACATACTATAACATTCTGCTGGGTACCCAGTCATGTTGGGATTAGGGGTAATGAACAAGCAGATATATGTGCTGTTCGAGCGAAAAATGGGCAAATAGAACGCATAGACACGCCACACAGATACTGTATGAAGTTAGTATGGAAGAAATTGAGATAAATGGCAGGCTGCTTGGGAAAGGAAAGCAGAAAGCGAGCTTCACTCCATAAAGCCAATTTTAGGAAAATGGCAATCATGTCAGCATCAGAAACGATTCATCGAGATAATTTTATGTCGCCTACGCATAGGTCACACATACATCACCCTTAACTTCCTACTAACAAAAAAGACAAACCTGTGTGTGAAATGTGTGGACAGGAACTCACAGTTAATCATATTTTAATCTCATGCTCACAACTTGAAGAACACGGAAAAAATACTCTACTGTATTTTACAAGGAACACATTCCATTTCACCCTGCATTACTTTTAGGAGAACAAGCACTCGTCAATTTTCTACTGTTTGCGCATTTCTGAAGAAAGCCAATGTTTTAAATCAAATATAAGTATCATAACCCTAAACATCTGGCAGATCATTTAACCTTGTGTTTGGCGCATGATAGCCACTGTTGCTTACGTGCCATAAAACCACATATAACTAACTATTTTCCGGGAACGTTTTGAGAATGCCTGAAGAGACAAGCACGACCTTGCACGGAATAGTTACGATGATCGTTTGCTGCGTCCATTGTAACGGACGAAGTCCTGCTTCTCATTTTCATACTTACCTTCTCTTAGGTGAATCATTTAATGTCTATGAATTCACTCGGTGTATCTGACACACGACCGATTAGGTGTTCTGCGCATTTTCTAAAATAATGCGGAAAGTGGGAGCGAATACACTTAGAGTAATTTTGGAGTGCGCACTTCCACTTATACATTCAGCGCAAGTACACCAGAGTTTTCCACAGTAGGAGATTTATACCACCCAGATGTGACTACTCAGGCTCAGGCTACATCACTCACTGAACGCCTGGCCAGCGGTGAGGCCGCGGAACAAACACCGAAGGGCGGATTCAGCGCGGACGAAGCAGAGTGTCAGAGAAAGAAAAGCAGCTCACCCTGCGGGGCGGTGTAAACCAGCAGAGCCGCGCCGAGCATTCGGACAGCCACGTTGTTATGCATTCCGGTGCCTATCGCTGAACGTGCTGCATTCAACAAAGCCGAAATTTTCTGTTCAGTTGCAATGAATGCAGGGCTACACACCGAAACAAAGGTATTCTTCTTCTTCTTCCTTCCTTCGGTACACATGGCACATGCCCACAGTGGGAGATTGGCCAGAGTTTATTGTAGGTGTAAGAATACAATTCATGATGGTGATTTAGACTGTATAATACATAAATTATTAATTAGTAATTAATAAAGGTATCGGACAAGCAAAAGCCTGCTCTTCTCACCTCGGTGCTAATGGCACATAACCAGAATTGGGGGTTGGCCAGTTCATTGCATTGAGGAGCTCTGATTGCTTGTACAAGAATTAAATCCGTGATGTCGGGATAGAATGTATTATATAGAACGTAGTTATTAGAAATTAGCGTTGCTAAAATAATTTGAAAATTTTTTATCTTATGAGAATAGTAATTAATAAAGGAAGAATATTTTTAAATATACTTATAATCCAAAAATTTCTGTGTATAATAACTGAGTGAGTAGTCTAATAATAAATGCAGCTGGCACGAAGGCCTATTCAAGGGAGAGGGGCAGTAGAGTCAGGGAGGTCCTATTTTGTCGTCAATTCCTGCCTCACGTGCAAAGTACCAGAGGTATAGCAGTGTGGGCCGGGCCGTGCGCCACAAAAACGACGGGAACGGAGGCCTTTAAAGGCGTTCTTATTCGTTTTAGACAATATATACACTATTTGTCGCCAGGTGGCGCTTCTCAGAGCCAAAGCTCGAGTGCTCCTACGGGATATGGTTTGCTAATACGCACGCGGCCGGGCCCGAGTGTCGTCGTCACTCGGTGTTATCCATGCATTGAATTTGGTGATGTGGCCTGGAAGGTGTATTTTTCTTTCTGATGTCATAAGTATAATACAAAGATCTTCTTTGTATTATACTCGGACCCTGAGCTCCAACTCACCGCCGTCCAACTGGCAGCAGAGGCCGCCGGCGAAACCAAACCAGCCAGCATCTAATGCGACCATCCCGTGCGGCTGGGCCGCTAAGTCCCCTCCCCCTTACAGGGGGGGTGAGACAGAGCGGCCCAGGTGTCGTGGTCCTTCTCTGTTGGACAATAAAAGTTTTCAACAACAACAACAACAACAAGATCTTCTTGACCTTCTGAAATATGACGTATACACACATGGGGGAATTGTCCATGGTGTAGTGATATACACATGCATATTTTAACAGGCGATTACGACAAAATAATAAAGCCAATTTGGAATTTTTAAAAATGAACTGATGAAAAGCGACAGCAGAGCATTTAAATTCAAATAAGAAACAGAATGTTTTGGTGAAAAAGATCTCGAAGAAATTTTTAAAAGTTACTAACTCAGCAAAGGCCCTTCTACATCTCTTTCTTCTTCTATCCGCTGTAAACATGGCACATACCCACAGTGGGGGCCACGCTTCCGTACGGGATACAATAATTTATTGCATCATCAGAACGACAGCTATATAATATATAAGTTATGAAATAAAAATAAGTGTTGATCATTTTTTTTAATTCAGGTGGCAGGGACAGTCATGAAGAATTGTAAAAAGAAAATGAAAATGGAAATAAAACTTGTAAGCAAATTCATGAGCTAAAAGTGCTCTCAAAGAAATGTTCCGGTTACATTATTATAGCTATGGAGTAACTCACATCCCGATTTTAGGGCATACCCTTTGAAGGTTGTACCAAAGGAGAGGAGGACAGAAACCGTAAAATGAAGTCGCAAGCGAGCAAGAGGAATTCACATATAATTTCTTCTCTGACACAAATATTGAAATGCGTGAATACAGAACGACATAAATTAATATTGAGGCTAGGAATTCGGCACCCACACATTTCCTCGAGCTGCAATACCGGATATTTCAAGCAAAATATAATTTAATACGAATTTAATGGCTCAGGGAATGCAGTATCTGGCAGCTTTCAAAGCAAGACATAGCAAAATAATGTTAGGTACAAAATTGGCAACAGGCCCGTTGATAGCTGAATTGCCTGAGAAATATAATATTTTATTATTCGTAATGCTGCAAAGCCTCAAACCAACTGAAAACGCACCTCTTTCTCATGCAATGGAGGGAAAAACGTAAAATACAGCCTCAAAAGATGTGCCTTCGAGCTCAACCTGTGGGATCTGCGAGCTACAATACGTAGGATGATATAATAAGCTGTATCAGACATAGAATACATGAGTACGGAGGATTTGTCCACCTTGAGAATTAAGTTTTCTGCAGGCCCGAATTGGCGAGGTCATGATATATAAGCAACTTTTCATCATCAAAGCAATGCGACGAGTCCGTCATATCCAATGTACAGTTCAGAAACAGCATGCATCCTCCACACAGGCCTTTCGAACGGCTGACTAAAATATTATATTGCGATACAAGCATCTCGGTAGTAATTTCTGTATCCTCATCCGTAGTCAGCTTCATCATCATCATCATCATCATCATCATCAGCCTGACTATATCCACTGCAGGGCGAAGGCCTCTCCCATATTTCTCCACTTAACCCGGTTCTGTGCTAGCTGCATCCACTTGACCCCTGCGAACTTCGTAACCTCATCCGCCCACCTAACTTTCTGCCGACCCCTGCTACGCTTTCCTTCCCTTGGAATCCAGTTTGTTACCCTAAGCGACCATCGGTTATCTTCTCTTCGCACTACATGTCCTGCCCATGCCCATTTCTTCTTCTTAATTTCCACTAGAATGTCGGTAACTTGAGTTATTTCTCTGACCCACTCTGCACGCTTTCTATCTCTTAATGTTACCCCTATCATTTTTCGTTCCATAGCCCTCTGGGTTGTCCTCAACTTAAGTAGAACTCTCTTGGTTAGCCTCCACGTTTCAGCCCCATAGGTGAGTACAGGTGAGATGCAACCGTTGTATACTTTCCTCTTGAGCGATACCGGTAGGTTGCTAGTCATAATCTGCGAGTGCTTGCCAAATGCGCTCCATCCCAATCTTATTCTTCTTGTTATTTCTTTTTCATGGTCCGGATCTGCGCCAGCTTAGTTTCCTGAATTGCGAGGTGCAGCTTCAAACAGGTGCTTTAACTGCTACTATAGCGCCGTCGATTCCGCAAGCCTCTAACGTTAAGGGCAGCGATCTCAAAAACTGCGACACCCGCCATTTTTCCTGTGTACATTATTCAACTACATTCGCTGAGGCGAGAAGAGCCCCCTACTAATTGACAGATATTTTTTTGTTTTCATTTTCCTCTTTTTAGAAGGCAACCTTACTTTGCCCTCCACCACTGATAGCTTGCTCAGATCTTCGCCACGAAGGGGAGCTGATAGCAAGCGTTTTCGCCGGGCACCGCGGAACATGAAGATTCCCAAGCGTGTTAGTGGAACAAATAGTCAGGGCTTTGTGGTGCCTATAACCTTGTAACGTGTGTCTGAAATGAGCACTCATATTATGGTAATGGTACTTTAGATTGTACTTACATATAAAACATTTCTAAAATTTAGCAGGATGAACTTAAGGCGATTCGCAATCGTTCTGCTAATTTTTAGCGTTAACGGTATTTTTCTGAACTAGGAACTGAAGGCTTCGTCTTCAAAAAACGGCTCCGCTAGCCATGGTCACGCCCGACGAATGACAAATCCAATCTCTTAAATTAAAACACAGGTTTATTCCGGATAAACGAAAAAGCATTCAATAAAATGAAACAACATCGGGCGCTACTGCGCTGAGAACATGCTGTTCATGCGCGCGTCAATAGAACACCAAAGAAAAGCGGGAAGAATGTCAGGGCTTTACCGCGGCGAGACAAAACACACTGCGGAGCGAACAGGGCGAGCAATAGAGTCAAAGCGCTAACGGCGGCACAAGAAACATTGCTCCTCGCGTGACAGGAACTCACACGAATACGCCTAGGCCGTTCCTGCAGGCACTGCTTCCATCTTCGTGTCGCCGGCCTTCTTTCCGTCCATGCGCACCCCGCTAGCCCATGACGCTCGCTGCCTCCCCCGCGCTGGCTTCCCACGCCTTGCTTCCGACGCGCTTATCTACAGTCGTCTTTCGCCGCTAACATCCCGCCCCCAAGATTATCTGCTCACTCATGCGCACTCGCGCTGCCCGCGCAAACACAATACAAAAATGAAAACGCGCACACGGTTTAAAACACTTAAAGGTTCTGCGGAGCCCCACAGAACAAAAAATGGGGAAGGGGATAGGGGAGGAGCGCCGCCGGGGTGGTGCAGTGGTAAGACGCCCGACTACTGTGCCGGAGTACCCGGGTTCGAACCCGACCGCGGCGGCTGCATTTCGATGGAGGCGAAACAAAGAGGCGTTCGTGTGCTGTGCGATGTCAGCGCACGTTAAAGATCCCCAGGTGGTCGAAATTACTCCCTAGCCCTCCACTACGGCTCCTGTTTCTCTCTATCCACTTTCACTCCCACCTTCCTCTCTTCCCTTACGGTGCGATTGAGGTCCCCACAGAAAACAAGTGAGACAGTTACCGCGCCTTTTCCTTCCTATAAATCAATCGATCAAAACCTCAGGAAGCACTGCACAGGCTCTATGGAGAGGATCTCAATGTGGCATATACTGATGCCTCGCTATCTACATCAGTCGCACAGGCAGCGATATCGACTGTACGCAGCGGCGACTGCCCTGTCACAGCAGGAACCATTTACACCTCATCTATAACCACGGCTGAGGATGTGGCTATCGCTCTAGCCATCTCTTCCTCGATCGCCACCAAAATTATATCTGACTCTCAAACAGACATCCTAAATTTTAGCTCTGGACGCATCTCTCGGCAAGCAAGCACAGTACTAAGGCGCTGGGCCCCAACCAGAAACGGAACGCTCATCTGGGTGTCAGCCCATGCGGGACTACCCGGAAAAGAAGAGGCCCACGCCCTCACTCGAGATCTTATACTCCGGGAGAGCACCACGTCGCCTCCGTCGATGGGGAATGTCTGCTAAAACTCAGAGATATTCCTGAATACTATCGCTCCAATAGACAGATACACGCACTTCCTTGCCCATCGCTATGAAACAAGCAGTCACCTTTCTGGCGGCGGCTACAAACTCGTACACTCCAATACCCGATAGCCATGCACAGACGTTTCCCCGACCTTTTCTCTGCCTCCTGCGGACTATGCGGCAAACCGGCCGATTTTTTTCGTCTCACTCACCTGTTCCACATAACCACATCCTGCCTCCCCAGAGGTGGCACTCGCTTACTGGGAACAGCTCATGTCGAGCTCATCGCTGCAAGACAACGTTCTAAGAACGTTGCTATTATATCAGCGACACACGAACACCAGTGCCACTGACAGGCTGGCCCTCAAGAGGCTGGCACGCTATTTGTAAGAGAGAACCCGTTGCGCGGACCCTTCTCATAGGCCATGAGGGGGTTCTGCCACCACCTGCACCACACAACCACCCCAAGAGCTGCGCTTGATGATGATGATGATGATGATGATGATGATATCAGTCGAAATGACATATACCCACAGCGCGGGTTGGCCAGGGTGCATAGCAGTTAACAGCACCGATAATATGTCGTGGTCGTGATCGACGCATTTTTGGGAGAATGCTGCAGCCATGCAGGAAATGCCGAATCGTGTTCGGTTATCTTAACGCATTAATTTGACGAATCTACAAACTATTTGGTGAGCACGCAGCAGAAAAAGCAAGCAGTAAATATGTAAACCAGTTACTGCTTAGCCGTCTTAGACTACCGCCGGGTTGCGCCACATTCTCACACATGAGCAAAACTCTTTAAATAAAAGAAAATTGTACCGCCCTGTCTGCTACTGAGAGCACGAAAAATCTCGCACGAATAATATGATATCTGTTCTTGAGTTCTTGATGAGGCAGAACATCAAAATATTGTGTTATATAGGCAAAAGCGCCGTTCCTCCCACCCTGCCTACCGTCGCACGTGACTGCGCGCTACCTCACTGCACGAGCAGAAGAAGAAATCGAAGCCAGGAGAGTTTGTTGAGGAGCGCGTTCCTCACGAAATATCCTCTTTGGACGCGTACCATTTCAGCTCAGGTTAGCAGCAGTAGCAATAATTATATACGGTTCTGTTGCTTCCAGCGGGTCCGCTGGTCCTTGCCGAGAGTGCGACACACCATGGCTGTCCCGATGACCAACGTGGTAGTACTTCTGGCCTGCGTTGCCCCACGCGGTAAGTTCTTTTCTCTGCCGACTTCCTTTACCAAGCTGAAGGCTTTTTAACCTTCACATCTTCATCATCTGCTCCTTAATTGCTGCGTGTACTCCGAATGCCACATAGCAAGCTAGTACGTTATAAGTGAATATTCGCGTACGTCTCACATTTATGACTGCCAGTAAGAGTTCAGTGCAAATTATTAAGATTCCTGTGGTCGTGGTCTTTGTGAAGGGCACTATTTTCTTACGAAAGCACATGATAGCTGTAGAGGGGTGCATTCTATCGAAAATCAGCAGACAGTTTGACACTCATATTGGTGTCAGTGCAGACAATCAGTCTATCGTCGAGAGCAGATGTAAGCACGAAATGCGTTTCTAGAAGCACTGAGTGGTTCGAGGACTTCGTGTAGATGGTGGAGGCTGTGTTCGAGTCTTGAAGCCTACATCATTCATCAGCGACCTTACCTGCGTTTCACGGTGGAGCGGCTCGCTCATTGACTACATTCGTCGTGTTAACCGTGGCTACCGGCGCGACCAACGCTGGCTCCGAAGTGGTCAGCTCACGAAACAGGCCAAACTCAAAGCACTACCGCGACCGCATTTATCGCAGTTGTGCCGCCGTGCCAGTCGGCAGAGTAGCGGCGGCAGAGTCGGGCAGAGGGGAACGTGCAGTTCTTGACAAAAGTTTAAAGACCAAGAGGTTTGATTCTGACCCACACTTTGCGGCTGGTAACGCATTTAGAGTGTTCCAAACGTCCTGGAGGAAAGAACATCTTTGCCCTACTCTCTCGAATGCAAAGGACTAGCATGACTGCTAAATAAGTTGCACTACAAGAGATGCAGACTCCCTAGGCTCTAACTTCCGTCAAAAACTATCACAATGTTCTGTGCAACACGGGTTCGAACCCGTCATAAAAATATCCCCAATTGTTTTATGCGTCACAGCGTTGTTCTTTCTATTGAGACAAGAACAATGAAAAAAATGCAGTGCATGGGCCTGCAAATGGCCCGAGCTGCGCCGCCACAGCTGCCACGTGCGAAGACGAAAAAACTACCTGTGGTTTAACTTTGGTTAACCCTGGAGGAAAGCGAAAGCTTCATGTGCATGGCTAGACTCTTTACCAAGCTTGGATTAAACATTGTGAGACATGGTTTCACTTAGTTTCACTCCGATAGTCCGTAAAGTGGTATATTGGTGGTTACTTGGCATAGTTATGGCTCGGCGTAACAGGGTTTCGTTGACGGACAAGGTCTAAACTGGCTCCCCACTGCATGGTCGAGCGTGGTGGCGGTGCGTGACGCTGGTTTTCACCAAGTGACCTTGACAGATACTGCGCCCTTCTTTTCTTATGAACTAATTTACAGTTGAAGCCAAAGGTGCACTACGCAGGTAGAGCCGGTCTTGGCACTACATTTGAACAAGTGATATTTACCTAATGAAGTGTAGGTGTCCACTATTATGTGGTGTCCACCCGAAGTATACTGCGCTTTCCTTCCCCAAAAGCTAAAGTAACAGAGTAATTTCTACCACCGCTTCGGTGGTGGACGAGGGCTGTTGCAGCGCGCGTCTTTCTCTCCATCTCCCTCTTCGTTTTCTTTCTTTTTTATTTTCTCTTCTGTTCGCACGAGGCACCGGAGGTGGCTCAGCCAACGTTAATAGAACTAAGATATTAGCGTTGGGCTCAGCTACAGAGCCAGTAGCAGGCCCGTGCATTTTCATTTCCTTCTTCCTACAGCCGCAACAAAATCTACCACCTGGGGAAATTTAACGTGCGATGTCTGTGCACATTCAAATAACCAAGTGGTCGAGATTACTGTAGCCCTCCACTAGTTTCCCTTTCTCTGTGTGACAGATACTGCGCCTTTATCATCCTGTGAAACAAAACAGTACTCGGCTGCGCTTCGATGGAGTCGAAACAGAGGCGTCCGTGTGCTGTGCGATGTCAGTACACGTTAAAGATCCCCAGTTGGCCGAAATTACTCCAGAGCCCTACGGCACCCCTTTCTCTCCTTCCGATTTCACTCCCACGTTCCTCTCTTCCCTTACGGCGCGGTTTAGGATTTTTTTTATCAAAGTTCAACTTCAAATGTCAAATTTGCTCCTATGCTGACGGCTTGAAAACCTTGCGTAGTGAAGTTGTTGTTGTTGTTGTTGTGGCTGTAGGAAGAAGGAAAAGAAAATGTGCGGGCCTGATACTGGCTCTTGAGCTGAGCCATCTCCGCTGCCTCGTACGGACAAAAGAAAAAATAAAGACGAAAGAAAAGGAAGAGGGAGAGAAATACGGACGTCGGCAACAGCCGTCGTCCACCACCGAAACGGTATCGGGTGTAATGACGGCCTACAACAGATAAAAATATGGTGGCAGGCTAGCCCCCGCCGCAAGCAGCAGTGACCTACCAGTCCCAGCCCCGTAGGGCCAGGATCAACCACCAACCATCCCCCGTCGGTCCGTTCCCCAATATCTCCGGCTTCATGACCTTCAGAAAGGTGGTGTGACGTTGACCTGGTGAAATGTAGGTATCCAGTCAAAAGTGTGCTGTGCATTTCTGTCTTCAAAACATAACTAAAGAAAATATTAAAACGGAACCTACACCCGATTTGGTACTGACTTTCAAAAATAGGGTGCGGCCTTGATTCGATTAAGTGTATATATCCGTCATTCTGTGGTGTTCATAATAATTGGCTCACGACTACTGTTCCCAAGGACGCGGGATCGAATCCCGGCCTCGGCGGCCGCTTTTCGATGGAGGCGAAAAGCAAGGCGCCCGTGTGCTGTGCGGTATCAGTGCACGTTAAAGAACCCCAGGTGGTCGAAATTTCCGGAGTCCTCCACTACGGCGTCTCTCATAGCCTGAGTCGCTTTGAGACGTTAAACCCCACAAACCAAACCAAACCAGAAAGTGAAAGGCACAGTATCTGTCACACTTGTTTCTGTGAACGCTTGAACCACGCAGTAAGGGAAGGAATGAAGGTGGGAGTGTTAACCGGGTTCGAACCTTGCCGTCCGCGGCTGAGTTTCGATGGAGGCGAAACGAAGAAGCGTCTATGTGCTGTGTGATGTCACTTGTTGTTGTTGTTGTGGCTGTAGGAAGAAGGAAAAGAAAATGCACGGGCCTGCTACTGGCTCTGTTGCTGAGCCACCTCCGCTGCCTCGAGCAGACAGAAAAGAAAAGAGAGAAGGAAGAAAAGGAAGAGGGAAAGAAAGACGCGCACCGCAACAGCCGTCGTCCACCACCGAAGCGGTGGCGGGTGCAATGACGGCCTACAACAGATAAAAATTCGGTGGCAGACTAGCCCCCGCCGCAAGCGGCGGTGACCTATCTGCCCCAGCCCCATCAAGGGAGCGATATGTCACTTTACAGTAAAGATCTCCAGGTGTTTGAAATTACTCCGTAGCCCCCTCTACTCCGGCACTTCCTCTCTTTCCGCTTTCACTCCCACCTTCATTCCTTCCCTTAGGCCTGGTACAGGTGTCCACAAAAGGTGTGACAGATATCGCGCCTTTCTTTGCCTGCAAATCAATTATTGTTATCCGTCGCAGCGACATTCACCTGGACTAAGGTCGAACTAGAACTTCTCCGGCCTAGCAACAAGTCTACATGTTGGCGTACTATGCTAAGCTAATATTATTATGTAATTAAAATTGGCATGTATGCTACAGCAACGTCATGTATGCTTTTAGTTTGTTTATTACGATTACAGAGGCCTAATTACATGTGTTAATTAGCGCCAGTTAGTTGTCACAAAAACTGAAGTTTACCATACTCCGCCGTGTCATATACCATTGAAAAGGCATCGACGAGTAGAACCCTAAAATAACTCTAAACCATGCAAAACCATGCAAACCTATACGGCACATCAAATTCAGCAACCATAGTTAAAACGCCGCTAATTTTAATATGTAAATTATCATTTGTATGTGACTGTACGCTCAGTCGTAATAACGGCATCGAAGATTCTACCCCACCACAGCAAGGGTGAGGAGAATGATCTAAGTACGCATATGCGGATAACTCTGATATCACTTCTTCCACCTGTTACCGTAAACAGGAACACTCTAGCGCACGAAAGTTTACGAATCTTACCCTCATGGCGCGCTCGTGATCATTTACATGGCCTTCTTGCCGAGCGAACTTACCCTTCTTCCATGCAGGCATCGCCGGCGCGTACAGCGGCAAGCCCATCGGAGATCTCGCCAATCATGCTCATGGCGTCGGCGGAACTGTGGCCGCCGCCAACGAGACCACCGTCGTCATCACGAACTTGAACTACGACGGCCAGGGGCCTGGTGCGTTACACTGCTCTTCGTGTGATAGTCTCTGCGTATTGAAAGGCGTTAGAGACTTTTAGGGGCGATTGTACCGCCCGTGCTTTAGAAAGAGGTTAGGGGTGGTTCGTGTCACACGAACCATGCTCTATTAAGTGATGGCCACAACCGCCGCACAATTTGTCGCAAACCCTAAGCAGCGCCAATAACGGCATGCAAAACGCGTCATCCGTATGCGTTATCCGCAGACATCTACGCAAATCCGCCTACGTGGTACAGGCATCGGATCTATTTAGATGGGAAGTGCCATCATAGAGCAACATATATATATAAAGAGAGGACCAAGGAGGTTATATATCACCTCCTTGGAGAGGACACTCGACGCCATTTGCGGCCCAGCTGAAGGTTCCACGACTCCGCCAGACGGCGTCGTGCCTACAAAACATAAAAAAACGTTTTAGCTGCAGGACTGTATGTAATTAAAACTTAATTAAAACAAGTCGAAGTAATTGAATATAG
This sequence comes from Amblyomma maculatum, assembly GCF_055883805.1. Lineage (NCBI taxonomy): Eukaryota > Metazoa > Arthropoda > Arachnida > Ixodida > Ixodidae > Amblyomma > Amblyomma maculatum. The sequence goes on from NC_139353.1 coordinate 32,250,157, forward strand.
ATTATTTGGGTACTAAAAGGACGGTAAGATTTTGTGCAAATGGTATTCTCACGGCTAGGTGGCATGCACCGCAACCTCCCGATTCAAAGGATTCTGCTTTATCCACAGCCCCATATACCCATGCGAACACTTTTTCCTTCCCTGTCGTGCCCTGTAAAAGGGGCGCGAGCGTTGATCCCGAGCAACGTCGTTCTGTATTGCTTCGGGTACTGCCTCCGCTCTTTTAAACAATGCCGGTAACTACTTAACGCAAGTGGCGCAAGCGCCTGCGTATCAAACTACGGGACGCATGCGAAATACCGAAACCGAAAGTAACATTGCGGCCTCCAAGATTTGGTATTTTAAAGCACCCCGCTCTGAGGCTGGCATGCTTCGCCGACTCCACTGTGCGATAAAACCCAAAAGTAGGCCGCTGGGGCCCTATGGGAGTGTCCTCTCTTTATATATATGTTACTCTATGGTGCCATGGTGAATGTGTTTGTGCCAAGTAGTGTTTTGTCATCTACCATGATTAATGACACTGGCATCGGCGAACAATGGCAAAGTACCAAATGACGCAAAAGAATTCACTGTTTTAGTACGGCTAAGCCTAGTATAACGCATTAAAGTACTAATTTGGCGTAGTTTAATTGGTATAGTTTATGTAAATGACGTCACAATCTTCTTGCCATCCCTTGCAAAAGATGTGAGGGCCATGACGTCTGTTGCAAAAGTTTTCAGGATATATATATATATATATATATATATATATATATATATATATATATATATATAGCCATTAGGCCTGTACCAATTCGACGACACAGGGAAGGTGACCCAGCTGCATCTAGTGAAGTAGTGCTATCGCACCTGGAAGATGCGAGTCCTTAAAAAATGCATCCTCAAATTAAATTTTATTTTTCCCCTTGAGATGCAACACCTAGAATCTCATAACGGCTGCTGGAATAACACGGGCCAATGACGTTTGAGAAACAACCAGCACAAAACAAAAATAAATAGTGAGAAATTTGCGAAAAGCATCCTTTTATGATCCATCATACACGCTACTCGTAGACCTTGCGCCAAGACACGTTCTTAACGTTCAGGTAAATCGGGCTTCAGATCTATGTTGGGCGTCTTTTCATATAACATCGTTAATTGGAGTGTCTGCAAAATGAGTATGTGCGACCCGAAACTGACATTAAAACACACCTGCTAGCACACCTAATTCGCATTTGAACTTAAAACGCTAAATCGATCGCCATTTTTTGTGTGTCCTATTCCACGTGTGTTTTTGTTTTTCTATGGCTCCTTATTTAGTTTGACAGGGGCTCACTAATTTCCAAACGCCAGTAAATATCGAAAACTTTGTATACACATGATATGACCCCCACTCTATACTTGACTACACGTGCTCTCTCTTAGTTATCTGCTTTTGGTTTTCAGCTGCTCCTATGGATATCTATCTGCTTCATACTCAACAATTTCGGCCGGGTGTCCACTCTCCCTCAGCCTTTCAACTTGTATAATTTCATAACACACTGTGACAGACTTCTATACCGGGTTTCTTTAACTGTTTAAAGATAGTACCTTAAACACATACAGAGATACGCCAGTGAGATTCGCGTAGGTAGATCGTACAGCGAGGCAGACATTACACATGTGAAGACCTCAGAGATTAAACGATTAATTAACTAGAATTAACTAATCAATATTTATACTTTTGATTTCGAGGGTCAACTTTATATTGAGAAATGAAGGTTCTAAATCTGCAAGCTGAGTCCAGTTTAAACACGATAGCGGTATGGGCATCGTGTCTTATAAAAGCCGTTGTCTGTGATGTGACTGTAACGCAAAAGTTAGGAGAAAGTAAAGAAACAACAAATGTTTTGCGGAAACCTGCGGAGTCGAAAGCGGTTTTTAAGCAGTGCGAAGCGAGCACGCAACCACTCCGCCACAAACCCGCATTGCTTCTCTCCGAATAAAGGTGTATCTAACGTATGCCTTGCCTCATGACTAGCTGTCAGCTAATATTTACGTGTTTCATTAGAAAGAAGCTATTTACGGAAGTAATAGTTAAGCGAGTAGCAAACAACATTTCTGCTTTGCTTACCTGTGATTGCGGCGCTCATTGAAAAATTCCTTCGATCATACGATGCTGCTACAACAGATGGCGCGAGCCGCCGCCCGATTCAAAGCCTTCTACATCCATCCATCGTCCTCAAAGCATATAAACGCTATCGTGTGCTGTGCGATGTCAGCGCACGTTAAAGCTCCCCATGTGGTCGAAATTACTCCTGAGCCCTTCGCTACGGATCCTCTTTTTCTCTTTCCACTTTCACTCCCACCTTCCTCCCTTCCCTTACGGCGCGCTTCAGGTGTTCACAGAAACAAGTGTGACAGATACTGCGCCCTTCACTTCCTGTGAACCAATTATTATCATTATTATTATTGAACTCTTAAACGCGAAGATTAAGCGTCCTTCAATTTTTAAATTTTTGTTAGCAGTAATGCATTTAGAAACATTTAGCGTATAAAGTACTCTTTTAACTCCTAAAATTGGTTTCCCGCAATGCATTTTTAGAATGGCGTCGCTGGGCGTTGTGTTATCGAGGAAATCATGTTAACTGATTCTATGTCGTAAAAGGCAGACAGGTTGCGTATTTGGTGTATTTCAAATCCGAGCGACGTCATAATGAAGAGGGGCATTGCGGAAAGCCACGAGCTAAAATTTTAGAATTTGTGACGTTAAATATTTCGAACTGCATTGCCAATGTAAAACGTTAAAAGCTGCAGACAGCTTTTATATTGACGGCCTTCAATTTCTTGACTTAATGTGTCTCTAAAGCCAAGACATTATTAATTGTTTAATCACTGGGCTCTATTGTGCACATAATGTGCGCCTTGCTGTACAATATACCTGAAAAGACCGCACCGAAACATCCCTGGCAGTGTTTAAAATAATGGTATATAAACAGCCGAAAAAACATCCGGTATATGCTGCGCTCAACTTTCATTAACATGGGAAGAGAGAATTACAGCTTAACAAGCTTCAAGGTAGATTGTGCATTTAACAAACAACAACCTTCGCTAGAACCTTGGGAAAAGAAGGACATGAATTAAAAGCGCTGTTACGTCGGCACTCGGAACGCTGCCGAAGACAAAAATCCGCATGTCTAGATGGTTAAGTGTTCTTTCCTCGCGTCATTTTTTGACAACGCGCCTAGAAGTACGGGCCAGAGCAGTGCAGTTGCCCTTTGTAGCCTTGTAGTACGCGGAGCAATTGTTGCAATACTCGTGTGGAGACTGCCTGTATAATATACATCATTTTTCTACCCTCAGCGGCTCATTTCTGGGCGTCCACCGAGCCCTCTGGACTGACTCTCAAAGGAGATATGGTGGATGACGAGTTCGGCGGGTTCGTATGACTGTCTTACTCGGACCAGTGTTTGTGCATTTCACGTGATAGCGTCGAGGTCTCGTGTCACAAAAAAAACTGCGTCATCGTCGCCGTCGTCGTTGTTGTGTCGCGAAAATCCTGATTGGTCCATAGCGTCGTGATGTCATAGCCACATGACTTCGCGCGAGAATTTCAAATACGCAACGCTTACGTGAAGCGTGACGCGACGCGTGAAAAGAAAGTGAGTAAAGCATTCCATGTAATGCGAATGTAAGGTTGGTGAGTGTCTCAAACTATTTACCATTATAAAATAGTTGACGTCGCTTAAATAGCATTATTCTGCGAAACCCGCATCCAGGTGAAAGCTCTTTTGGAGCTTAGCGTTTTGCGTTTGGAGGTTAAGCATGTCTGAGGGCTGCAGGCCGCTTTCACCTCACACCGTTAAGGTCAAGTTCCCCTCCCAATTTTGCAGACTCTGTGGAACCATTCATGAAGAACATCGACAGTGGGTACTATCGATTACAACTAATTGCGTCGACGCCAACGGAGCCTTAGTAACGCTTAATGCAGTGCGTTGAGTAAGGTCGCTTTCAATTGGATGAAAAGCACCATTAAGGTCAAGTACCCCTCCCAATTTTGCAGACTCTGTGGAACCATTCATGAAGAACATCGACAATGGGTACTATCGATTACAACTAATTGCGTCGACGTCAACGGAGCCTTAGTAACGCTTAATGCAGTGCGTTGAGTAAGGTCGCTTTCAATTGCATGAAAAGCACCATTAAGGTCAAGTACCCCTCGCAATTTTGCAGACTCTGTGGAACCATTCATGAAGAACATCGACAATGGGTACTATCGATTACAACTAATTGCGTCGACGTCGACGGAGCCTTAGTAACGCTTAATGCAGTGCGTTGAGTAAAGTAACTTTCAATTGGATGAAAAGCACCGTTAAGGTCAAGTACCCCACCCAATTTTGCAGACTCTGTGGAACCATTCATGAAGAACATCGACAGTGGGTACTATCAATTACAACTAATTGCGTCGACGTCAACGGAGCCTTAGTAACGCTTAATGCAGTGCGTTGAGTAAGGTCGCTTTCAATTGGATGAAAAGCACCATTAAGGTCAAGTACCCCTCCCAATTTTGCAGACTCTGTGGAACCATTCATGAAGAACATCGACAATGGGTACTATCGATTACAACTAATTGCGTCGACGTCAACGGAGCCTTAGTAACGCTTAATGCAGTGCGTTGAGTAAGGTCGCTTTCAATTGGATGAAAAGCATCATTAAGGTCAAGTTCCCCTCCCAATTTTGCAGACTCTGTGGAACCATTCATGAAGAACATCGACAGTGGGTACTATCAATTACAACTAATTGCGTCGACGTCAACGGAGCCTTAGTAACGCTTAATGCAGTGCGTTGAGTAAGGTCGCTTTCAATTGGATTAAAGCACCATTAAGGTCAAGTACCCCTCCCAATTTTCCAGGCTCTGTGGAACCATTCATGAAGAACATCGACAATGGGTACTATCGATTACAACTAATTGCGTCGACGTCAACGGAGCCTTAGTAACGCTTAATGCAGTGCGTTGAGTAAGGTCGCTTTCAATTGGATGAAAAGCACCATTAAGGTCAAGTACCCCTCCCAATTTTGCACTCTGTGGAACCATTCATGAAGAACATCGACAATGGGTACTATCGATTACAACTAATTGCGTCGACGTCAACGGAGCCTTAGTAACGCTTAATGCAGTGCGTTGAGTAAGGTCGCTTTCAATTGGGTGAAAAACACCGTTAAGGTCAAGTGCCCCTTCCAATTTTGCACACTCTGTGGAACCATTCATGAAGAACATTGACAGTGGGTACTATCGATTACAACTAACTGCGTCGACGTCAACGGAGCCTTGGTAACGCTTAATGCAGTGCATTGAGCGAGGTCGCTTTCCACTGGGTGAAAAACACCGTTAAGGTCAAGTTCCCCTTCCAATTTTGCACACTCTGTTGAACCATTCATGAAGAACATCGAGAGTGGGTACTATCGATTACAACTAATTGCGTCGACGTCAACGGAGCCTTGGTAACGCTTAACGCAGTGCGTTGAGTAAGGTCGCTTTCAATTGGGTGAAAAACACCATTAAGGTCAAGTGCCCCTCCCAGCATTCTGTGGAACCATTCATGAATAACATCGACAGTGGATACTACCGATTACAACTAATTGCGTCCACGTCAACGGAGCCTTGGTGACGCTTAACGCAGTGCGTTGAGTAAGGTCGCTTTCAATTGGGTGAAAAACACCGTTAAGGTCAAGTGCCCCTCCCAATTTTGCACACTCTGTGGAACCATTCATGAAGAACATCGAGAGTGGGTACTATCGATTACAACTAATTGCGTCGACGTCAACGGAGCCTTGGTAACGCTTAACGCAGTGCGTTGAGTAAGGTCGCTTTCAATTGGGTGAAAAACACCGTTAAGGTCAAGTGCCCCTTCCAATTTTGCACACTCTGTGGAACCATTCATGAAGAACATTGACAGTGGGTACTATCGATTACAACTAATTGCGTCGACGTCAACGGAGCCTTGGTAACGCTTAACGCAGTGCGTTGAGTAAGGTCGCTTTCAATTGGGTGAAAAACATCATTAAGGTCAAGTGCCCCTCCCAGCACTCTGTGGAACCATTCATGAATAACATCGACAGTGGATACTACCGATTACAACTAATTGCGTCCACGTCAACGGAGCCTTGGTGACGCTTAACGCAGTGCGTTGAGTAAGGTCGCTTTCAATTGGGTGAAAAACACCGTTAAGGTCAAGTTCCCCTCCCAATTTTGCACACTCTGTGGAACCATTCATGAAGAACATCGAGAGTGGGTACTATCGATTACAACTAATTGCGTCGACGTCAACGGAGCCTTGGTAACGCTTAACGCAGTGCGTTGAGTAAGGTCGCTTTCAATTGGGTGAAAAACACCGTTAAGGTCAAGTGCCCCTTCCAATTTTGCACACTCTGTGGAACCATTCATGAAGAACATTGACAGTGGGTACTATCGATTACAACTAATTGCGTCGACGTCAACGGAGCCTTGGTAACGCTTAATGCAGTGCATTGAGCGAGGTCGCTTTCCACTGGGTGAAAAACACCGTTAAGGTCAAGTTCCCCTTCCAATTTTGCACACTCTGTTGAACCATTCATGAAGAACATCGAGAGTGGGTACTATCGATTACAACTAATTGCGTCCACGTCAACGGAGCCTTGGTAACGCTTAACGCAGTGCGTTGAGTAAGGTCGCTTTCAATTGGGTGAAAAACACCATTAAGGTCAAGTGCCCCTCCCAGCACTCTGTGGAACCATTCATGAATAACATCGACAGTGGATACTACCGATTACAACTAATTGCGTCCACGTCAACGGAGCCTTGGTGACGCTTAACGCAGTGCGTTGAGTAAGGTCGCTTTCAATTGGGTGAAAAACACCGTTAAGGTCAAGTGCCCCTCCCAATTTTGCACACTCTGTGGAACCATTCATGAAGAACATCGACAGTGGGTGCTATCGATTACAACTAATTGCGTCGACGTCAACGGAGCCTTGGTAACGCTTAACGCAGTGCGTTGAGTAAGGTCGCTTTCAATTGGGTGAAAAAATCATTTTCAATGATTCATCATGTCATGAACATTCGCGAAAGTGTGTCACGGTTGCAGCTTTGACGTTTCGTGGAGGGACAGAAATGAGAGAACTTTGTTTTTCTGGTATGCTCACCGCGTCTGCTTCGTAAAGGTTTCACGATGCCTTCCCTGCTCTTGGAGTCTTTAGATACGTTTCACTGAGTCATCGTACTGCTCAAAATAAGCACGGCTGCCTACGTCAACAAGGTGCCTATCCGACTGCCCAAACATTTGCAATTATTTCTGAAGGTGATATACCCGTTTGAAAGCCCGCTTGCTGGCCACGAGAAGAAGCATATTATAGATTCACATGCTTAACTTTAAAAAAAAACTAGCTTTTGTGTGTGTTTTTTTTCTTGGGATGATTAATCACTGTATGACTTAATACCTTGTGATTATTTACTGCACAAATGTTTACGCTTGTAACTAAGGGTGTAGAGAACGGAGGTACAGGGAGTTTCGAAAATATGTTGGTTCTGCATGAGATTTCTCTTTTAAAGGCATAAATGTGGCCATTTCAACCGTTTGTACCCTAGCACTCACATGCATGCCTCAAAATATAATCACACTACTGATCACAGAGGAGAACGTAAGATGCGACATAACAGGCTAAGACCTTTCTCTCCTGCAGTGACACTGTAGCAGTATTTGATGCGATCTTTGCTTCATGTTTAGCTTCTGGCCAGTAAATCGTTCTTTCTTCCTGCCCAAAAGTCTGAGTCCAGAGGAAGCAATGCGTAAAAATAGAAAGGCGTAATGTGGTTCGGCAGATCTCTTCCTAAATCATATCGTGCAGATCAGTTAGACTAAAAACTTCTCTCAGCCGTACGGAACTTGAAATTCTCGGCTTTTCAGTCACAGTGTCCTTCGAAGCTGAACAGAAAGGAGGTAACAGCCTGCTCTTCCATTTTCCCCCGGAAGCTTGAGAATCTTCGTCTCACTCCACACTGACACGAAATTGCTGCCAATGGACACCAAATGAGTGACTTCGGCAACTAGAAGAAAAAGAAAACCAACTTTTTATCTCTTATTTTTTTTTAAGAGAAGGGGAGGAGTGAAGTGAAAGGTGCTATATTTCTACCTGTTAATGCCACGCCGACGCACTCTCGGGCCGATGCCATGAGTGATCGCAGTGCCATCACTTTAGTCTTAAAAGACTATAGCCTCACACTAAGCCTGCCATTCTTTATATTTTTGCATAAAGGACACTTGGTCTGAGACATTCGTTTCTTTTTTAATCTAGAAACCTGCGTAAATGAAGTGAAATCATATTAGCTTGTACACTCCCGCCGCGGTTGTAGTAGTGGCGCGCCTACTTGTCTTGTGTGTTACGTGATACGCCCCCACAAGTGATAACATACCACAGCGCCGTGAGTCGCTCCGCACTCCGCCCTGGCTTATCTCGGACAGCGGCCAGCTATGTTGACGCTCGCCAGTAACTTGTTTCCGGAATTCAATTCCCACAGCGTGCTTCGCTGCTGGTGTCTTGGTTTCCTGCCTGAACGAAAAAACACCACAGCTGTAGCTTGGTCGCGGCACTGGGCCACTGAGGTGAGGGATCGGGGTTCGACCCCCGGTCACGTTTCGAGGCAGGCGGAAACTCAAAGCACCTGTGTCATATACGATGCACAGCGCACGCTAAAGGACCATAGATG